>NC_092337.1:116782500-116947500 GCF_046630445.1 Rutidosis leptorrhynchoides
TGTATCACCACAACACAATAAAATGGTTCTTCAAAGAAAGATGATAATATATTTTGGATATAAAACATCTTCAATCATAAGATATATTGAACCCATGATGGGTGATGTTTTTACAGCACGTTTTGCTGATTGTCATTTTAATAAAACATTGTTCCCTAGATTAGGGGGAGAAATAAAAATAAAAAATAAAATGATGCTTCATGATGTGAACATCAATTAAGGTATATTGAACTCGCACAAAAGAATGTGAAACGAAAGTTCAAAAATAATGCATATGCAAGAACTTGCAAATTAATTACTTTATGCATTTATAGATATAAAAAAGTGACTAAATCATATATACCAGCGATAAATGATCTAGCTCGAACTGAAATTCCAAAAGCTGGCAATAATGTCACTGTTGAGTCTTTGCCACGCATCAAACGTGGAAGATCAATTGGTTCCGAAGATAAAAATCCTCGAAAAAGAAAATCAGCTGATAATGAGGTAAGAGAAAGTGTTCAAGAAGAACCACAAATCAATATTCCTTCTGCAGAGGATATTGATAAATGTAAATACTTAAATTGCGATAAATTATGCAATATTATGGAACCGAAATGAAACTAAAATCTCTATGAGATATTTTCATATAATGTTACAATGACATCATGAATAAAGATGATGATCTGGAACTAAAATCTGTCATTGAATATACAAAATGGACATGATTGAGCTCAATGGAAAGGAGCAATAAGAGCTGAATTAGAATCGCTCGATAAAAGAAAAGTTTTCGGATCAATCGTTATCACTTTTAAAGATGTGAAACGTATGGGATACAAATGAATTTTTATCCGAAAAGAAATGTGCAAATGAAGTTACAAGGCAAAACTAGACTTGTAACTCAATATTTCCCACAAAGACCAGAAATGAATTAGGAGGAAAAATTATCCTCCTGTAATGGATACAATTACTTATTAGATACTTAATCAACCTGGTAGTTATTTAAATGCATCTCATGAATGTTGTTACTACTTATCTGTATGTATCACTTAATAGTGATATATATGAATATACCTAAAGGGTTAAGGTATCATAAGCATCTAATGTAAAACCCAAGGGAATATATTCCATTAAGTCACAAAGATTTCTAAGTGGGTTTATACAAACGGGACGTATGTGGTATAACCGATTAAATGACTACTTGATAAAAAAAAAAAGGGTATAAATATAAACTTATTTTGCACGTATGTTTTATAAAAACAATGTTCGGATATGAGATCGTAGTTGTTTATGTCAATGTTCTTAACATCATATGAACAAATAAAGAGATCTATGAAATCATTCAACTTCTAAAGAATTATTTTGAAATGAAAGATCTTGAAAAAACCAAGTATTACCTTGGATTGCAAATTGAGCATATGCCTAATGGTTTACTTGTACATCAAACAACTTATACCGAAAAGATTTTAAAACATTTTTTTTAAAGACAAACTCATTGTTGTTAGATCACTCAATATTGACACTGATCTATTTCATCCCTGCGAAGATCATGAAAATTTTAACAGATCGGAAGTTCTATATTTTAGTGCAATTGAGGTTCTTATGTATCTTATAGATTATACAAGATCTGACATTTCTTTTGCAGTTAATTTGTTGACAAGGTTCAGCTCAGCCCCTACCAAAAGACATTGGAATGGGATCAAACAAATAGTTTGATACCTTCGGGGAACTACTGATTTATAATTATTTTATTCTAACAACTCGAAACAAGATTTGTTTGGTTATACAGATGCAGATTATTTATCCGATCTACATAAAGCTAAATCTCAAACTGGATATGTATTCCTAAATGGAGGCACCGCAATATCATGACGTTCTCAAAACAAACACTTATTGCAACATCATCAAATCATGCCGAAGTGATTGCATTACATGAAGCTACTCGAGAATGATTTTAGTTAAGATCAATGATACAAATCATTATTGATTCTTGTGGACTAGAACGCTATAAAAGCGTAACAACTATCTATGAAGATAATACAGCTTACATAATACAAATGAAAGAAGAGTATCAAAAATGACAGAACAAAACATAAATGCTGACGAGGCGCTAAAGCTATAAACGGTCTTAACGGTCATAAGTTTGATGGAAAAGAATGGTATATTGGTAAGGCTCAGAAAAAGACTGAAAGGGAATAGGAACTGAAACAACGGTTTGAACAAACCATGAAGGAGACTGTAGACAAATCACGAGGGCCAAACTTGTACATAAAAGATTTAAATGATACAGTTTCAGATGAAAACCTCAGATTTTTCTCATATACTCAAGATATCGTAAAAGACAACCAGATTAAAATGAGATACGTTCAATCAACAACTCTGCTGATCTTTATACCAAAGCACTGCTAACTGCTATTTTCAGAACACACGTTCATAATATTGGCATGAGGCATGTTCAGAAGATGTAACAACTCAGGCGTTGCCTACTTGAGGGGGAGTCAACTTTATGCTGCACTCTTTTTCCCTTAGCTAAAGTTTTATCCCAATGAGTTTTCTTTAGCAAGGTTTTTAACGAGGCAGTACTAGTTATTCTCTAATAAAATTGTCATCCAAGGGGGAGTGTTATAAAATATCTAGATTGTGTTATAAAATATCTAGATTGGATGTTAATTTTATTATTATTATATTTCTTGCATAGTAATATTTTATACTATAAATAGACATGTATGGTAACCATTTAAGGTGCACCATTTCTCTTGAAATATCAATATCAATATTTCTTCTCTCCTTCTTCTCTCTTTTTCTCTCTTTATTCTTATAACCATTAAAGGTAGTTATAAGCCTACTGAATTATAACAACAATAACCATTATACTTTTTATACTCCCGGCAAACGCATTTTTTATTGACTTTATTAATCTTTAACTTTAATTCGAGTTACTGAAGTTAGATGACCAAAGATTAATTCTTTTGCATAGTTTTGTTCAAGCTGAAACTTATTATTTTAACACGTCCAATTTATGAGTGCGATCATACCTACAATAACACATTGGATCCATCAAAACTCCTATGAAGTTCTCGTGTTACACCTCTTTTTTGACTCCGATAAGTTATTTTTTTGTTGGGTCTTGTAACGTGGATATGTAATTCTAGAGGAGATAGTATAGTTATGGAAGGGTGAGGAAGTTGGGCGTGTTGAAAACCGCATCCAATTCACTTGGACTTAGCACATATTAATATTAATATTAATATTAATATTATATATTATATACTTATATCTAAAAGGAAAAGGAGCAATGACCAGTGCTATTCCTTTTTCCACTTTTCGCAAACTTAACACCCCAACTTGTATTAAAATACAAATCGCACCCCCACTTTATACTCTTATTAAAATACAAATCGCACCCCCACTTTATACTCTTATTAAAATACAAATCGCACCCCCACTTTATACATATATTTTTCCCAAACTTAACCCCCCAACTTTTATTAAAATACAAATCGCACCCCCACTTTATACTCTTATTAAAATACAAATCGCACCCCCACTGTATACATATATTTTTCCCCAAATTTCACAAACTTAACCCCATAACTTTTATTAAAATACAAATCGAACTCCCACTTTACTAACCTTTTTTTTTCTTTCTAATATTCAATTTTCACAAACTTAACCCCCTAACTTTTATTAAAATAGAAATCAAACTCCCACTTTATACGTATATTTTTTTTTCACATTTCACAAACTTAACCCCCTAACTTTTATTAAAATAAAATACAAATCGAACCCCCACTTTACTTAATTTTTTTTTAAATAAAACCCGAACGCTAAAAGAAGCAACTTTCACAAAAGGAACAACCCTTCAATGTTAGATGTCTAAAAAAATTCTTTTTTTACAAAATAGATCAAGACTTTTTTTTAACTTGCATTCAAAACGGAGCCCCCGGCGCGAAACGAGGGCTGCACAACTAGTTAATAACTAAAACGCAAAGTGAAATGAATAGTACTATTTCTTTTTTCACTTTTCGCAAACTTAACCCACAACTTCTATTAAAATGCAAATCGACCCCCACTTTATACTCTTATTATAATACAAAACTTAACCCCCCAACTTTTATTAAAATACAAATCGAACCCCCACTTTACTAACTTTTTTTTTAACTAATATTCAATTTTCACAAACTTAACCCCCTAACTTTTATTACAATACAAATCAAACTCCCACTTTATACGTATATTTTTTTCAAATTTCACAAACTTAACCCCCTAACTTTTATTAAAATACAAATCGAACCCCCACTTTACTAGCTTTTTTTTTAAATAAAACCCGAACGCTAAAAGAAGCAACTTTCACAAAAGGAACAACCCTTCAATGTTAGATGTCGAAAAAAATTCTTTTTTACAAAATAGATCAAGACTTTTTTTAACTCGCATTCAAAACGGAGCCCCCGGCGCGAAGCGAGGGCTCCACAACTAGTTTAACTCAATATTTAAATCTTGCTAGACTTGTACGTGGACCCTTAAGATATACGACCCAAATCATGTGGGCTTGGAACATGTTCTCATCATTTTTTTTAACTAATATAAATATTTAAATATTACAGTATATTTTATCAAGCGGATCTTGTACTCCCTCCCTCCATAATTTATTGTAGAGTATTTTATTTTGGAATTTTCCAAATTAACTGTTCACCTCCAAAAATAGAAAAGAATAACGAGATCAAGTTCCATTACGCCCTTAATGTATGTGGATATGATTAAAAGAGAAAGGAAATGTAAGGGTAAAACTAGAAATTAAACAGAAAATACATTACTTTTATGACAATTTCTTATATTGTTTGTTTTTTATCTGGAAACAATTAATATGGGACGGAGGGAGTACAAAATTAGGTGGCTTTAGTGAACAACTTGCACGTTTTACCTCATTTGAATATTTTGTTCTTTGCTACCGGTAATAGTGTGAGTCGTAAGTTTTGTATTTATGCGGATTTAGAGTGTGAAGATTTTTATAGGGGATTACATGTCCATGCTAGCAAATTTCGTAATGGGTGGGTGAAGAAGGGTGCTCCTAAGGGTGGGATCAAGTTAAAAGGTAAGGGGAAGAAAAAGGGCGAGGAGGAGAAAGCGTTTTGCTTGCAAGATAATAGTGATAAAGATGAGGAGGTGTTTGCGAAAGTTCCAATGACACTTAAATTGTTGGGATTCGTAAGTGGACTTACGTGGGTTCGAGGTCGGGACGTGTGTTAGGTGAAAGGGATTTTTTTGACGAATTTAGGAATGGTGGTTTGAATTCTCCAGAAAACGGTGATGGGATCGGAATCGAGTCAACCTTTTCGTTCAAGGCTAAAGAGGATGGTGGTGACGACAACAATAACATCGGGGTTAGATTGTTTTTGGTCTTGTGCTGTTTTATGTAAAAGGTTTATATGTTTTGAGTCGTTTTTTATGTACGTATGTTTAGTTTGTTAGTTAGGATCATGACGAGACTCGGTTTTAATTAGCATTAGGTCAAGCTTTTTTAAAGGTTTTTGTTTACTGCATTCGAGCATCGTTTCGTGATTTCACAATTTTCTTTTGTATTCTTGTTATCTTGTCTCTTCTTGAAATTAAGAGTTGCTAAAAAGTTTTTGTTTCTTTATAAAAAAAGGAAAAAAAAATGAAATTAATTGTTAATTAATATGCAAATGAATCTAGAGGATTTTCTTTTATTACAAATTTATTCTTATATCTAAGAGAATACACACTTTGTGTGGGATTTACTAAGATCATCCGCATTGGGGTACCTCAAAAATCTAATGCCTAAAATGCTTGACATGGAACAAATTTAATGCCCCTAGTTGGTTTTTTTTTTTCTTCCTTTGGCTAAAATAACGATAACATAAAACCAAGTCTTTTTCATCAATTGATAAAAAAGACGAAAAATTACAAACGATCAAACGCAAATCAAGGCTCGAAAACAGTACATGAACTCTAAAGCTACACAAAGAGCTTAAGCTAATTAAAATCGAACCTTGATCAACCGAACCACAAAAGAATACACAGGATATAAACAAAGACTATGAATCAAGGAACTACAACCAAACCAAAAAACTTAAACAAACCAAAGCCTTTAACTCAAGGAATCTAAACAAAACCGCACTAAAGAACTACTCGATGACCGCTTTACCTTTACCTTTGGAATTGCGAGTTTTTATGACATGTTTAATAACCACTCCATCAACCTTCAAACGATTTAACTTCTTGCCACCCCGTTTTTCAATTGCATAAGAAGATACCTTTGTCGAAGCGATACCAATCCTAATACCAGGAACCGGGGTAGGAAGCAAACCTTCCTTCTCAAGACATTAAAAAAAAAACCAAGTTCCCGAACCTCTTCAATTATCCCGGTTCCATTATTGTCGGGTACTCCAGGCTCTCCCACTTCCTGATTTGCTAGCTCGTTACCACCATCGAACGACTTGATCGACTCTTCTTCATCCCTAAGCGTGTACCCATTATCAACCGACTCCAAATTAGAAGTAACAACCACATTTCTATCCTCCTAATAAAAACCAATGGGCCCTCTAAAACGACCAGAACTTTTTTTGCCGACCCCAAGGGGTGATCAACCTCAATATCTTCAATAAAATCACCAGGACTAACCAACTCGACATCTACATCTTCATCACGTATAAAATCCTTCTTTGAACTCGATCTCGCCACTTTCTTGTTAGACCCTACAATGAAAACAGTAGCATTCAGGTCCGTATCCATAGTCACCGAATCCACCCCAACAGTGACCAAATCAGGATCCAAAACAACATCTGCACTATCATCTAAACCCTCTGAATAATCAACAACAAAACCCAAATGTGAACATGAACTCTAAGTGACATTAAACCTTCCTTTTCCACATGAATTCGCCCCTGAATACTTACCGACAGTCACCTCTTTTACTGGATTACTTGAAAGCACAAACCAATTAGTAGACTCCATTGATCGTTGATCAAATGCCTCGTTTAAAACCCGGTTTAAAGCACTTAAATCAGAGATTTTAGACACCCACACGTTACAACTAAAACTCTCCATAGCCGAAGAAGCTACGTCCACAACAACCGTATCGTGGATATGCTTCGGGTTTGAAGACTTGATGAACACACACAGTGAGTTTAAACTCCCCAATGAAGATGTCGAACCTGCCACATCTAAAACCTCACCAAAGAGTGAACCAACCTTCGTAGCAGTAGCTTTCGAGGCACACAAAGCCGGGATACCAACAATTTTTAACCAAGCAAATCGATTATAAGACATAGCAAAATCCGAAAAGGGGGAGATCAAGACGAAATCTTGAGATCACATATTGATAATATTATTGAGACTAACCGAGTCCCCACATATACATACGCATCCGAACGGCCCAAATTTTCTAATGTGTAAGACACGAGCGTTGCACGAAACCAAAAAGCTTGAAACTTTAGTCTCCAGCAACGAAACCACATCTAGCAATAAAACGACAACTTTAGACGGTCCGAAATAAGGCTATTGGGAGAAACGTTGCACCTCAATTTCTTCACAACAGGAACCCCACAACAATCAGAAACCTTAGCCGATCGTTGTAATGGCTAACCCACATATATGGGTTTCCCGAAAAACTTTGAAGCATTAAGTGTAGCAACCGCTTTTGAAGCATCCGACTCATTAGAATAAGAAATGAAAGAATACCTCCAGGATGTCCAAAACTTTATTTTTTGAATTTCCCCAATTTTCTCGAAAAAGCTTTCCACCATATGACGAGTAACCGTCTTCTCGATCCTCCCAATGAAGATAGTATGTTTGAGACCAGCAAAAATCGAAGATCCAGGACTGGAACCACTGCCGGGAGATGGACTGTTACCGCCTGACTCAAAATTCGAGAGATTTCGAGCCCTAGAAGGAGACGCACCCTCCGTCGCCGAAGGAAACAAGGACGGATTAATAAAATCCCCAAAAGAAACGGGCTTTAGAGCAGCCTGAGAATGGTGGTTATGGGTGGAGGTAGGGTGGAAAAGGGTGAAGGTGTGGTGGTTTGTTTTGGAGGAATGTGAGAAATTTGAAAATGTGCCGTTGGGAATAGGTGTGGGAGAGAGCACCATTTTACAGCACAAAAATTAGGCGTTAGATTTTCTTTTATCCTTATAATCCGACAAACACACATACACGCACATATATATTAATTAATTTTACTCCGAATTTTCATCTTCAAAAATATTTTACCACAACACCCAAATACCTCGCAACTCAAATTTAACACTTACCTTCAAAATCTAACATTGTCACATCACACTAAAAAAACTATTTTTTTTTTCAAAATACGCAAAATCTAACTCCACGTCACAGTTACGATTACGAGTGGCTAAAGTAGCATGCTAGGCAAAGTGATGTAACTACCAAGTTACTATCTCCCTCCTAGAAGACTATATCAAATAGAATTATTAAGTTTATGATATGTTTGATAAATGTAAATTTTGTACTGTTTTGCACTTAAATTAGGGTATGTGATACTAGCTGGAGCTAGAGCTTATAGCTGAAGCTGAATCTTATAGCTGAAGCTTATTTTGAAAACTGGAGTTTTTTGTTATTGATAAGTGTTTCATAAAGTAGTTTGAGCTGGTGCATATTGTTGTAAATTGAACAAAGATAGCACTAATAATAATATTAATATGAAAAATAATAGTAAAAGACTTTTTAGTAATTGTACATCTTATAGGCTCTACTTTTTTTTTCCATAAGTTATTTGTAAGGAGCTTTTTTTTAAGTTCTACAATTTAAGATAAACTATACATTTTTTTTTTGGTTACCAAACAAAGCTTAAAAACTATAAGCTCCTGAAAGTCATAAACTCTACTTTTCTAAGCTCCTATAGAATCTTATTTTGCGTCATCCAAACATATCCTTAAGATAAATTTAATTTAAACTCTATATAAAATACTCAGTAAATGACTATAAGTACTTTTTGGGGTTAAAGTGAAGAATTTATTGATATTTTATTCTTAATAATAATAATAATAATAATAATAATAATAATAATAATAATAATAATAATAATAATAATAATAATAATTTATTACTTATTTTTAAATAGACAACTATTTTTTCTGAATGACGATATCTACATCGAATCTTCTCATTTGTCACCCACAGACGCGTTAGGATGAAACCCAATTCGCTACGATATTGACAATACTACCGAAAGTTGGAAAAACTACCTAGAGACCTTCTCAAATTGCACTAATGTTGGCAATACCATCAAAGATTGGAAACTCCTTTTATGTGAATAATTTTTTTTTAAAAAAATTATTATTATTTTTTAAGATATATGGAGTATAGGGGTGGTCAGTATTTGGTTTGAAATCGTGAAACCCGAAAACCAATCCGAAACCAAACCGGAAAAAAACCAAACCGAATTAGAAAAACGGTTTTCGGATTGAGTCAAACCGAAACCGAATTCAAATTCGGTTTTTGGTTCGGTTTTTTGGTTTTGAAAATCCTGAATTCGGTTTAACCGAAAACCGAATTCGAAATTTATATATATTTAATTTGTATATTTATGTTTTAATGTCATTATAATTTGGGATCCAATCAATAAAATATGTTCTCACCCATATGTCGATTTGGTAGCTCACATTATAATTATGTTACTCAAATTATTATGTTCTTCTTCTTAATAATAGATGCAGTAAACGTCATAATTAAGCTGTAAATATTAATAAATAATCGAATTCTTGATAATTTAATAGTACGTCATTGTTTTAGGATATAAATAACTAACACATCAGTAACGTCACAATTAAACTACCACCGTTATCAGTTTTTTCATAATATTCGGTTTTAACCGAAAACCGAACCGAATCCGATTTCGAATACGGTGTTCGGTTCGGTTCGGTTTTAACTTTGAATTCGGTTTTCGGTTCGGTTTTCGGTTTTGCCCAAAAAATTTCAAAACCGAATACACCGAACCGAATAAACCGAACATACCAAAAACCGAACCGATGAACACACCTAATGAAGTATCATTTATATTTATTTATATTTAGTATGGACTGCAAATAGGTACCTATTAATTATTTTATAGGGACATTTACCAGCAATCACATAAGTAGGTATTAATCAAATAGATTGACTATAATAAATTAGATAGCTATGTGCATGATATATTAATTAATACTATACCTCTTATAGGTCGTGTCAACTTATTCTAGTGACTTCCAAAACACATCTCAATTTGATCTTGTTAGAAAAATGCAACTAATCTACAGAATTCAATTCAATTAACTCAAATGTGCGTGTCATCTCCTGTAACTGTATCTACGTAGTTAAACTAGCTAATTACTTTTGTTTCACAAAAGGAAATAGAAATAGATTGGATTTGATTCGATTCGATTCGATTCGATTCAGTTGGATTAATCAACATCGATGCCCAAATAAATAACGTTATAGAAGATTATATTACTATATATGTACTTATCACCAAATTTAAACTAGAACTTAAATAAATTCACGTACCATAAACATGTGTTTGATATCTGCATGATTGAACTCATCTGGTTTCTCTTGACTAATAATCTTTAAACACATATCCAACATATCATCTCGTTCAAATCTACCCATTTCCACCCTCTCTTTAATCAATACCTCAAAAATATCGAAAATATTTCCAAAGTATTGTGTCAACCTCTTCCTAATTCCTTGCGGATCGATCTTCCTCAAAATGGGAAAAAAGTCAACCAAATTTGGCTTCCCAGCCTCCACCATCATGTTTCCGACAAGTTCCTTAAACTCTTTACCCGAATCCTCATACGGGTCGGCTAAATCCTTAGAAAACATAGTATTTGATAAAAGATTCATTGATGTTCTAAAAGCAGCACGACCGATATCCACTGAGTCACCAGATTGACTCGCTTTTCGACAGTACGCTATAAGCTCTTTCACTTTTTGGCTTCTTAAGTGTTGGTTGGCATCAAGAGAGTTCCCAGAGAAGATGTTGGAGTTAAGTATCTTTCGAAGCGCCCGCCATTTGTTTGCGACTGGGAGCCAAACGACCGAGTGTTGTGAATGGTTGTGTGCCGTGAGGGCGTTGGGTATATGTCGTGATGAGAAAGTAAGATCTTGGTTTTTAAGTACTTCTTTGGCTGCAGTGGATGAAGATATGACGAGTGTTGTGATTTGACCGAGTTTTAAGAACATGATGGGCCCATGGATTTTGGCTAGTTTGGCTAGGGACTGATGTGGTTGGTCACCGAGCAAGTGAAGGTTACCGATGATCGGCAACGGAGTTGGGCCGGGTGGCAAGTTGTTGGGTTTGGTGTGCCGAAAAATTGAGAAAATGGTTTGGAGAAATGCGTAGGATATAATTAAAGCAAGAAAAATGGTCACAAACTCCATTGATGGGATAAGATTTTGTGTTTAGGTTGTTTTCTAGGTGAAGATTGTGAAACAATATATATAATACAAGTAAAAGACTTATAAACTACCACATTAACAACCACGAGCTAATACTTTCTAATTAAATATTTTTTTTTTCGGCGAAAAAACAGAAAACTTCATTAAAACAAGGAAACTTAAAAAAAAATTGAAGCCCAAATAACGTACAACCAAAGTCAACCGAGCTTAAAACAAAAACTACAAACCAACCAAGCTCGAACCTAAACAAGAGATCTAAACAACAAAATAGAAAAAATGACCACGATACAAAAAACAAGGAAGATCGAGATATAGAGGGTGACCAATCAAACGTATGACGGACGATTAGCAACCATCTAAACGCCGACAACATTAAGCGTCTTTAATGAATTCACCGAACTTTTCCATCTCGGCCCCTTGCACACGACGTCTTCTTCTCGAACCCCTCCCTTTAGTCGTATTTGGGGGAGCCACATATGATGAGGATGAATTGGCATCTACACTCTCGGACTCGGCAACCATATTGTTCATCATAGTTACAAAGGCAGCGAGTGGTTCATCCGATCTCGAAACATCAACAGAATTAACCAAATCAGTGGGATTCAACAAAGAAATGTCGTTAGGTTTACCGAACTTGGAAGCAACCGTTTCAAAGTGGTGTTCTAATTAAATATTTATTAGCCTGATTTAGTTGATCATTATTAGGGGTTATAATATAATATGATTTGGCAATTAGTTTTTAACTAGCATGAATATGAAATGTAAAAAAGTTAAAATGAATTGAAAAAAGAGTTTGTTTAACAAACGTTTATGGAAATGTCATATTTTGGGATTTCAAGCTAGTCGATAAAATTTATTTTGACAGAACTAAATGGTGTTTTGGTGAATTAACATTCTATTTAGTGGAGAAATTAAGAGCAAATTACAATGATAAGTCCAATAATTTACATTAGATTATACCAGTACCCCTATCTCTTAATTACTACATCGATTATCCCTAACGTTTACATAATATACGTCGATAGTCCCTCCACTAACATTCGTTAAAAAGTTTCGTTAACTCATAACATAATTATAATTATAATTATAATTATAATTATAATTATAATTATAGATGTATAATCTTATTACCCAAACTGTTTGTACACTTTCCGGCGGATCTACCCATGTGCTAGGTTGCAACGCCCAGATCACGTTTTGGGTATAATTTGGGTGAGTATGGAGGTTCTCTCATCTTCGTTGGCGATTTCCCGAAGGTAACAAGTACATGGACTGCTTTACGCCACCGAGAGAGGGATTATGAGCATGTACATTGGTAGCATGCTAGAATGATGAGTGAGTTGTTGATGGATCCTTGTTGACTGAATGGATTCTCTATTTGTAGAGGCTAAATCTCATTCTTTCATGCTTTTGTGCCTTTGCTATTCATTATGGAAAGATTCTTAGTCTTTTCATAAAAAGGTCTTGTCACGGAAAGAGATGTTGTCCCTTCCTTTGAGTGGAAGTGGCGGTGGCCGAACTAATCCATCTCATAGGCGTTTACTTTTGTTGTTTGAGTTTTCGGTTCACCCTGCTCGAGGCCACCTCTTCGTGTGTAACCTGCGTTCACATACTTGTGTTCGTTATTCGCTTCATCGTTCATCTTATTACGGAGTGATTATTTGTGGCACGAAGGTGGGGTACACTATCAAGCCCCCCATTTTAATTATACGAAGCGAAATTCAAAGCTGAGCTCGTGACTTTAAACTTAATTACATCAGTTAACTTGATTTGACATCGCCTGCAAGCTGTCGCATATGCTTTTACCATTATGCCCTTTAAATATCTTCCTGTTTACTCTAAATGTCGAGGGGTTGTATCGTCTTTTTATCTCGATTCACAAGGCTGTAGGGTTTTTGATTTGACTAACTTCTTCAAGAGGTAAGTGTTTCTTTTACCCACTTTTCTCTTCTTATTTTCTTTTCACTCCGCTCGTTCCTTTTCCATTGCCGATTACTTCCTGGTACGGTTTGTTTCTCCTTTCTATTTTTCGTTTATGGCTAAGTCAGGTATTGATTTTTTAAGAGTCCTGTTACTCTCGCCGGTGTGTCTGATCTATTGTCAACCCTAAATTTATCGGACGGTGATATTATCCTTCCGGGAGATAACACTATTCTGAAGTTCCTGATTGATTATGTTGGTGTTTACACACAACTTTTCTATGAGTGTAACTTGAGGGTTCCAATTTCCACGTTTTATTTGAGTGTGTTGGAATATTTTAAGGTGCAAGTGTCGATCTTGCATCCCGTTGCTTCTAAGCAAATCATGTCCTTCGAGGTTATGCGTAGAGCATGCGGCAAAGATCCTACCATTGATCTGTTTCGATGTTTTTTCAAACTAACGATGCGGGTGATTGGGTTACCATTGCTAAGCGTAAGAAAAAAGGGGATTCTCGTATCCCGCATGTTTGTTTTTCCTCTTGTAGTTATGATGTTAGAAATTGGAAGAATTCATTCATTTTTATGAAAACATCATTTTTTCTTCCTGAAACCTACCCCAGCGTTACCGATGGAAAAAGGGAAGTTATTCCTCATATATATAGGGATCCGATGCCTGAAGATCTTGTTACCGATCCTCTGTGTATCCTAATTTGCAAACACCAGATTATGGTTTCTTCTTTTCCCGATGCTATCTTGTTTAAACTTGGAATGGCTACTCACTGGGAAGAAGGTCAAAAGGTTTATAGTATATTTTATGGGGATGAGGGTATGTCTTGTTGTTCTAGATTAGTATACTTGTGTCTTTTATCGAATATGTTTAACCTTAATGTTTTTATTTTGCAGAGATGTCTTTGTGAAATGCTGTTAAGTTCCAAGGTATAAAAGAGATCACTTTTGTTGTGCAAGATATGTCAACAATTCCTAAGGATTGTGGCTCTCCTTCTTGCTCTGGCTTTGTGGAGATTCAAAGTAAGACGAGGAGTGAGTAAGGTGAGGTGAGTTCAGTGAAGCTTAAGGTGAATGGTAAGCTCAAGGGGAAATCGAAAGTTACTCCAGTTGGTGTGCATGATCATGAGGATAATGATGCAAGGAAATCCGAGAGCATTGGATTTCGTTTGGTTAAGTGTAGCTAAGCTAAAGGGGATAAGAGGAAAACTGTTTTACCTGTTGTTTCTTCTGGTAAAAAATTGAAATTTGAGACAGGGTTGGTAGATAAGGCTACCGATGAGGAGGGTGGCGATGATGTTAGTTCAGCAGGGAAAGCTGGTGATAACATTGATCCTGGTATGCTCTTTTCCTATTGTTCTGATTTTATTATTCTTTGTTTTTCAGTTTATAGCTTTCTCTTCTTTAATGTAGTGCCAGCTCTTCTGCCTGGGATTCCTTCTGCAGCCAACTGCTTTGTCTTAGTTGATACCCTTGTTCCCGATAACTGGCCTTCTTTGTTCGTTGGAGATTTGAAGAAGTTTATCAATGCTCATTTTGTTCATCTTTATCAATCTATGTCTTTGTCTCATCTTGCTGTATCCAAATTAAAAAAAATTTCTTTTAAGAAATCGGAGCTGTTGCTGGAAGTTAATGGGCTGATGAAAGTTAATGCCTCTGTGAATGAGCGAGTGAAGCATCTTGAAGAGAAGATTATGATGGCTCCTTCTTATGAAGAAGATTTAAAGTCTGCCAGGGAGGAGATTGTTAGCCTTTAGACTCAACTTGCTCGTCAAGTAAATGATTTAACTGCTTCGGAGAACCAGAATGCTACCCTTCGCAGTGAGACTATGAAGCAGAAAGTTCAGATCAAAGAGTTGGAGTCTGATTATGCTCGAGTTATTTCTGAGGTGATTCCCAATGTTTGTGGACAGCTTATTAAGAGTCCCGATCTAGGTGATGTTTTTTCAAAGGTAATTCTTGCAGCTCATTTGTCGGAGCGGTGTGATCTGCTTTGGGATCTAGCTGGTAATGGCAAGGTAGATCGTGCAGATTTTTCTGAGTATATTGAGGAGGCAGAGGAGCTTATGGATGCTGTTTTTGATGAGTTTGACTCTGCAGAGTTTCCTTATGTTCAGCGTATGTCTACACATACCAGTGCTAAACCTCGAGAGCCTTTGGTTTTGGATGCTAACATTATTTCTGCATATCAAGATGGTGGGGGTGCTCCTGCCCCTAGTGGTGCTTCTGCTCATAGTAGCGCTTTTGCTCATAGTGGTGCTGCTCTTGTTGCCTCTGAGCATCAATCTTGATTCCCTGGATATGAATCTTTTGCTCTTTTACTTGTGACTGTGATGCCTTTGGACAATGTTTTATGTATTATTGGGCTCTGTTGCCCTTTTAAACAATCTCATGTACGACTTGTTTATGTTAATTATGGTAGATCTCTTATGCAGGTGTGACCAAGCTGTTGCTTTGTTGTCCCACTTATGTCAATATTGCTTCTTGCTTTTAGTATTTCTACGAGGTTTTTCCCTTCATTATATTGGTTATTCTTGATGACTATTTTGCAGGGGGTTTATTTGCTTCGGATATTTCAAAGACTTACTTTGTTATCCGGGTTTTTCCACTTGGAAATTTATTTTTTCAAGGATTTACCTTGCTTCGGATATTTCGAAGACTTTTGCTTCGTGATCCGGATCGTTTAGTTTTGCCAAGAGATTACCTTGCCTCGGATATTTTGAAGACTTTTACTTCGTAATCCGGATGGTTCCTCTTGGGAATTCATTTCAAGGAATTACCTTACTTCGGATATTTCGAAGACTTTTGCTTCATGATCTGGATTGTTCCTCTTAGGAATTTATTTTTTTAAGGAATTACTTTGCTTCGGATGTTTCGAAGACCTTTGCTTCGTGATCCAGATTGTTCCTCTTGGGAATTTATTTTTTCAAGGAATTACCTTGCTTCGGATATTTCGAAGACTTTTGCTTCGTGATCCGTTGTAGGAGATGGTATTAGCAAAAGGATGTAGGAAGTATATTAAATATCTGGTAGGAAGCGTATGGGCTTCTATTACATTTTGATGACTTCAACTAGAAGTACAAAAGTAAGTAATAGCTTAAACTTGGGCTTTAGTGGTAGAATCTTCGGAGGTTTAATCCATACCAAGCTCAGCGTATTGCTTTCCCCATTGTAGTTTCTAGTTTGTAGGATCCCAATCCCAGTACGGCTGAGATCACATAGGGTCCCTCCCAGTTTGGTCCTAACTTCCCTTCATATTCGACTTTGCTTGTGTTGTTGAGTCGCAAAACGTAGTCTCCTACTTTGAAAGTAGTTGGCTTCACTCTCTTGTTGTAGTATCTTGATATGGTGCTTTTGTAGGATGCTTCGCGTATCAGGGCTGCTTCCATTCTCTCTTCTAGTATATCAAGGTTGATGTGAAGATTTTTTGCGTTATTTTCTCAATTCGCTATTCTTTCAGTTAGGACCTATATTTTCGTGGGGAGTGTAGTGACCCGAACTTTTCCATGTTTATATATATTAATTGAGATTGATATTTACATGATTAAATGTTTCCAACATGTTAAGCAATCAAACTTGTTAAGACTTGATTAATTGAAATATGTTTCATATAGACAATTGACCACCCAAGTTGACCGGTGATTCACGAACGTTAAAACTTGTAAAAATTATATGATGACATATATATGGATATATATATAGTTAACATGATACTATGATAAGTAAACATATCATTAAGTATATTAACAATGAACTACATATGTAAAAACAAGACTACTAACTTAATGATTTTTAAACGAGACATATATGTAACGATTATCGTTGTAAAGACATTTAATGTATATATATCATATTAAGAGATATTCATACATGATAATATCATGATAATATAATAATTTAAAATCTCATTTGATATTATAAACATTGGGTTAACAACATTTAACAAGATCGTTAACCTAAAGGTTTCAAAACAACACTTACATGTAACGACTAACGATGACTTAACGACTCAGTTAAAATGTATATACATGTAGTGTTTTAATATGTATTTATACACTTTTGAAAGACTTCAATACACTTATCAAAATACTTCTACTTAACAAAAATGCTTATAATTACATCCTCGTTCAGTTTCATCAACAATTCTACTCGTATGCACCCGTATTCGTACTCGTACAATACACAGCTTTTAGATGTATGTACTATTGGTATATACACTCCAATGATCAGCTCTTAGCAGCCCATGTGAGTCACCTAACACATGTGGGAACCATCATTTGGCAACTAGCATGAAATATCTCATAAAATTACAAAAATATGAGTAATCATTCATGACTTATTTACATGAAAACAAAATTACATATCCTTTATATCTAATCCATATACCAACGACCAAAAACACCTACAAACACTTTCATTCTTTAATTTTCTTCATCTAATTGATCTCTCTCAAGTTCTATCTTCAAGTTCTAAGTGTTCTTCATAAATTCCAAAAGTTCTAGTTTCATAAAATCAAGAATACTTTCAAGTTTGGTAGCTCACTTCCAATCTTGTAAGGTGATCATCCAACCTCAAGAAATCTTTGTTTCTTACAGTAGGTTATCATTCTAATACAAGGTAATAATTATATTCAAACTTTGGTTCAATTTCTATAACTATAACAATCTTATTTCAAGTGATGATCTTACTTGAACTTGTTTTCGTGTCATGATTCTGCTTCAAGAACTTCGAGCCATCCAAGGATCCATTGAAGCTAGATCCATTTTTCTCTTTTCCAGTAGGTTTATCCAAGGAACTTAAGGTAGTAATGATGTTCATAACATCATTCGATTCATATATATAAAACTATCTTATTCGAAGGTTTAAACTCGTAATCACTAGAACATAGTTTAGTTAATTCTAAACTTGTTCGCAAACAAAAGTTAATCCTTCTAACTTGACTTTTAAAATTAACTAAACACATGTTCTATATCTATATGATATGCTAACTTAATGATTTAAAACCTGGAAACACGAAAAACACCGTAAAACCGGATTTACGCCGTCGTAGTAACACCGCGGGCTGTTTTGGGTTAGTTAATTAAAAACTATGATAAACTTTGATTTAAAAGTTGTAATTCTGAGAAAATGATTTTTATTATGAACATGAAACTATATCCAAAAATTATGGTTAAACTCAAAGTGGAAGTATGTTTTCTAAAATGGTCATCTAGACGTCGTTCTTTCGACTGAAATGACTACCTTTACAAAAATGACTTGTAACTTATTTTTCAGACAATAAACCTATACTTTTTCTGTTTAGATTAATAAAATAGAGTTCAATATGAAACCATAGCAATTTGATTCACTCAAAACGGATTTAAAATGAAGAAGTTATGGGTAAAACAAGATTGGATAATTTTTCTCATTTTAGCTACGTGAAAATTGGTAACAAATCTATTCCAACCATAACTTAATCAACTTGTATTGTATATTATGTAATCTTGAGATACCATAGACACGTATACAATGTTTCTACCTATCATGTCGACACATCTATATATATTTTGGAACAACCATAGACACTCTATATGTGAATGTTGGAGTTAGCTATACAGGGTTGAGGTTGATTCCAAAATATATATAGTTTGAGTTGTGATCAATACTGAGATACGTATACACTGGGTCGTGGATTGATTCAAGATAATATTTATCGATTTATTTCTATACATCTAACTGTGGACAACTAGTTGTAGGTTACTAACGAGGACAGCTGACTTAATAAACTTAAAACATCAAAATATATTAAAAGTGTTGTAAATATATTTTGAACATACTTTGATATATATGTATATATTGTTATAGGTTCGTGAATCAACCAGTGGCCAAGTCTTACTTCCCGACGAAGTAAAAATCTGTGAAAGTGAGTTATAGTCCCACTTTTAAAATCTAATATTTTTGGGATGAGAATACATGCAGGTTTTATAAATGATTAACAAAATAGACACAAGTACGTGAAACTACATTCTATGGTTGAATTATCGAAATCGAATATGCCCCTTTTTATTAAGTCTGGTAATCTAAGAATTAGGGAACAGACACCCTAATTGACGCGAATCCTAAAGATAGATCTATCGGGCCCAACAAGCCCCATCCAAAGTACCGGATGCTTTAGTACTTCGAAATTTATATCATATTCGAAGGGTGTCCCGGAATGATGGGGATATTCTTATATATGCATCTTGTTAATGTCGGTTACCAGGTGTTCACCATATGAATGATTTTTATCTCTATGTATGGGATGTGTATTGAAATATGAAATCTTGTGGTCTATTATTATGATTTGATATATATAGGTTAAACCTATAACTCACCAACATTTTTATTGACGTTTTAAGCATGTTTATTCTCAGGTGATTATTAAGAGCTTCCGCTGTCGCATACTTAAATAAGGACGAGATTTGGAGTCCATGCTTGTATGATATTGTGTAAAAACTGCATTCAAGAAACTTATTTTGTTGTAACATATTTGTATTGTAAACCATTATGTAATGGTCGTGTGTAAATAGGATATTTTAGATTATCATTATTTGATAATCTACGTAAAGCTTTTTAAACCTTTATTGATGAAATAAAGGTTATGGTTTTTTTAAAATGAATGCAGTCTTTGAAAAACGTCTCATACAGAGGTCAAAACCTCGCAACGAAATCAATTAATATGGAACGTTTTTAATCAATAAGAACGGGACATTTCAGTTGGTATCCGAGCGTTGGTCTTAGAGAACCAGAATTTTGCATTAGTGTGTCTTATCGAGTTTGTTAGGATGCATTAGTGAGTCTGGACTTCGACCGTGTTTACTTGAAAAATGATTGCTTAACAAATTTTGTTGGAAACTATATATTTTTAACATGTGAATATTATGTGATATATTAATCTCTTAACGCGTTTGATATTATGTGATAGATGTCTACCTCTAGAACAAGTTCCATTGACTCACCTAATAATAATGAAGAGTCAAATGTAAATTGGAATGATTCGTGGACTGATTCACAAGTTCCCGAAGAGGAACCGGAAGAAGAGTCGGAACCGGAAGAAGAATCGGAACCGGAAGAAGAATCGGAACCGGAAGAAGAATCAGAACCGGATGAAGAAATAGAACCGGTGGGGGAAATAATAAAACGGTTAAGTAAAAGAAAATCCTCAACCAACCGACCAAGGATAATTATGGTCAATGGTGTTTCCGCCAAGGAAGCAAAATATTGGGAGGATTACCAATTCTCCGATGAATCGGATTCCGACGAGAATTCCGATGATGTTATAGAAATTAGCCCAAATGAATTTAAAAAGGCAAAAGAAAATAATAAGGGAAAGGGCATAAAAATAGAGAAATCTAATTCCAACCCCGATGAACTTTATATGTATCGTCAACCCCCGAAGCCCTTAAGTTGTAACAATGACCCGGGAACCTCTAAACCACCAGGTTTTTCTAAACCAATGTGGAAAATTACGGCTCGTATTAGGGGAACATCATATATCCCTAGAAACTTGGCAAAACGATTCAAAACCGAAGAAGAAGAAACAAGCGAGTCGGAATAAGATAGTTGTATTCGTGTGGTGTAATATATGTAATATAGTGTGCTTATGCTTTATGATATATGTAAAAATTGCTTGTATTAATAAGTATTTTTTTTATGAATCTAACTCTTGTCTATTTTACAGTATAAAAACACAAAATGGATAGACAACCCAATATTTTAAGAGACCTACCCGGAGACATGATTGATGAAATCTTGTCTAGAGTCGGTCAGAATTCTCCGGCACAACTATTTAAGGCGAGATCAGTTTGTAAGACATTCGAAGAACGTTCCAAGAATGCCTTAGTTTATAAAAGGCTTTCGTTCAAAAGATGGGGGATATCACATTGGGAAATCCATAAGTTACGATGTGTTTACTTTGATGCATATATTGCGGGAAACCCAAATGCTATTTTACGCAATGGGTTAAGAAATTATTTTGACTCCATATATCCGAATATTGGACTTCGTGATTTAGAAAAAGCGGCTAACATGCAACATAAAGAAGCATGTTATGCTTACGGATTAGTAATGTTCGCTTCTCACCAAAGTGAGAACAAGAACATCGGGCTACAACTATTAAACAAAACGTTCCCACAAGTGACGGAGTCGTTAATTGGGGTAAGAAATGAGGTTTTTAGATTGTTACGGGACTGTTGGACATTACGTAACCCTCGTCCCTTTAACGACGTTACAACACGCTGTCTTATCAACGGCCATAACGGTTATGTTCTAAAACACCAAGGATGGGAAGTAATCCTAGTAAAACCAGAATGCATGACTTGTTTCTGGACGTATGAATTACGTGTCTTTATTGCCTTCGCTGAACGACTTGTGTACTCGCTAGAATTATCTTCACAACCATCTTGTATCAAATTTATTGTGTGCTATATTTCATGCTATATGTAAAATAAGCGCTATTGTAAGTTTGTAAAATATTGTGTAAAAGTTTGAACGCGAAATATTATTATAATCAGTTTTTCATATAGAATTGTAGTAGTTGAATTGTATATTAGCTACTAAGTATGAACTTAACGGGTAGGTACTACCCGAATTTAAACTTATAAAATGCTAATATGAAGAAAAAGCTTTTATAAATGAGTTCATATTATGCTACGAAATACTATTAACTACTCTTAATATTCTGTATGATTAACTTGTTCCATTTGACTATTTTGAAGGAAATGGCACCGACTACTCGACACACCGTGAATATGAATGAAGAGGAATTCCGTACTTTTCTAGCTTCAAACATAGCCGCAGTACAGGCTGCGCTACATACCAACAATAACCTTGGATCTAGCAGTACAGGAAATCGTGTAGGATGCACCTACAAAGAATTCACTGCCTGCAAACCTTTGGAATTTGATGGAACCGAAGGACCGATCGGATTGAAACGGTGGACCGAGAAGGTCGAATCGGTGTTTGCCATAAGTAAGTGTACTGAAGAGGACAAAGTGAAGTACACTACGCATACCTTCACAGGTTCTGCGTTAACATGGTGGAATACCTATCTAGAGCAAGTGGGACAAGACGATGCGTACGCACTACCGTGGTCAGCATTCAAGCACTTGATGAACGAGAAGTACCGTCCCAGAACCGAGGTCAATAAGCTCAAGACAGAACTTAGAGGGCTACGAACCCAAGGATTTGATATTACCACGTACGAAAGACGATTCACAGAATTGTGCCTATTGTGTCCGGGAGCATTCGAAGATGAGGAAGAGAAGATCGACGCGTTTGTGAAAGGATTACCGGAAAGAATCCAAGAAGATATAAGTTCACACGAGCCCGCCTCCATACAACAGGCATGTAGAATGGCTCACAAACTAGTGAACCAGATTGAAGAAAGAATTAAAGAACAGACTGCTGAAGAGGCCAATGTGAAGCAAGTCAAAAGAAAGTGGGAGGAAAATGGTGATAAGAATCACCAATACAACAACAACAGCAATTACAATAATAATCGCAACAATTATCCCAACAATCGCAACATCAATCGCAACTACAACAAACGGCCCAACAACAACAACAACAACAACAACAGCAACTACAACAATCATCCCAACAACAATAACAATCGCAACAACAACAACAATCAGAAGCAGTTATGTCAAAGGTGTGAAAAGTATCACTCGGGGTTCTGCACCAAATTTTGCAACAAGTGTAAAAGAAATGGTCATAGAGCGGTGAAGTGTGAGGTCTACGGACCAGGGGTTAACAGAACGAAAGGAAAAAATGGTGTCGGAACGAGTAATGGCGGAGCAAGTAGTGTCGGAGCAAGTTATGCCAATGTAGTTTGTTATAAATGTGGAAAACCGGGCCACATTATTAGAAATTGCCCGAACCAGGAGAACACGAATGGACAAGGCCGCGGAAGAGTTTTCAATATTAATGCGGCAGAGGCACAGGAAGACCCGGAGCTTGTTACGGGTACGTTTCTTATTGACAATAAATCTGCTTACGTTTTATTTGATTCGGGTGCGGATAGAAGCTATATGAGTAGAGATTTTTGTGCTAAATTAAGTTGTCCATTGACGCCTTTGGATAGTAAATTTTTACTCGAATTAGCAAATGGTAAATTAATTTCAGCAGATAATATATGTCGGAATCGAGAAATTAAACTGGTTAGCGAAACATTTAAGATTGATTTGATACCAGTAGAGTTAGGGAGTTTTGATGTGATAATCGGTATGGACTGGTTGAAAGAAGTGAAAGCAGAGATCGTTTGTTACAAAAATGCAATTCACATTATACGAGAAAAAGGAAAACCCTTAATGGTGTACGGAGAAAAGGGCAACATGAAGCTACATCTTATTAGTAATTTGAAGGCACAAAAACTAATAAGAAAAGGTTGCTATGCTGTTCTAGCGCACGTCGAGAAAGTACAAACTAAAGAAAAGAGCATCAATGATGTTCCCATTGCAAAAGAATTTTCCGATGTATTTCCGAAAGAATTACCGGGATTACCCCCACATCGATCCGTTGAATTTCAAATAGATCTTGTACCAGGAGCTGCACCAATAGCTCGTGCTCCTTACAGACTCGCACCAAGCGAGATGAAAGAACTGCAAAGCCAATTACAAGAACTTTTAGAGCATGGTTTCATTCGACCAAGCACATCACCGTGGGGAGCTCCTGTTTTGTTTGTCAAGAAGAAAGATGGTACATTCAGGTTGTGTATCGACTACCGAGAGTTGAACAAACTTACCATCAAGAACCGCTACCTATTACCGAGAATCGACGAATTATTTGATCAACTACAAGGCTCGTCTGTTTATTCAAAGATTGACTTACGTTCCGGGTATCATCAAATGCGGGTGAAAGAAGATGATATTCCAAAGACTGCTTTCAGAACACGTTACGGTCATTACGAGTTTATGGTCATGCTGTTTGGTTTAACTAATGCACCAGCTGTGTTCATGGACCTTATGAACCGAGTGTGTGGACCATACCTTGACAAGTTTGTCATTGTTTTCATTGATGACATACTTATTTACTCAAAGAATGACCAAGAACACGGTGAACATTTGAGAAAGGTGTTAGAAGTACTGAGGAAGGAAGAATTGTACGCTAAGTTTTCAAAGTGTGCATTTTGGTTGGAAGAAGTTCAATTCCTCGGTCACATAGTGAACAAAGAAGGTATTAAGGTGGATCCGGCAAAGATAGAAACTGTTGAAAAGTGAGAAACCCCGAAAACTCCGAAACACATATGCCAGTTTTTAGGACTAGCCGGTTACTACAGAAGGTTCATCCAAGACTTTTCCAGAATAGCAAAACCCTTGACTGCATTAACGCATAAAGGGAAGAAATTTGAATGGAATGATGAACAAGAGAAAGCGTTTCAGTTATTGAAGAAAAAGCTAACTACGACACCTATATTGTCATTGCCTGAAGGGAATGATGATTTTGTGATTTATTGTGACGCATCAAAGCAAGGTCTCGGTTGTGTATTAATGCAATGAACGAAGGTGATTGCTTATGCGTCTAGACAATTGAAGATTCACGAACAAAATTATACGACGCATGATTTGGAATTAGGCGCGGTTGTTTTTGCATTAAAGACTTGGAGGCACTACTTATATGGGGTCAAAAGTATTATATATACCGACCACAAAAGTCTTCAACACATATTTAATCAGAAACAACTGAATATGAGGCAGCGTAGGTGGATTGAATTGTTGAATGATTACGACTTTGAGATTCATTACCACCCGGGGAAGGCAAATGTGGTAGCCGATGCCTTGAGCAGGAAGGACAGAGAACCCATTCGAGTAAAATCTATGAATATAATGATTCATAATAACCTTACTACTTAAATAAAGGAGGCGCAACAAGGAGTTTTAAAAGAGGGAAATTTAAAGGATGAAATACCCAAAGGATCGGAGAAGCATCTTAATATTCGGGAAGACGGAACCCGGTATAGGGCTGAAAGGATTTGGGTACCAAAATTTGGAGATATGAGAGAAATGGTACTTAGAGAAGCTCATAAAACCAGATACTCAATACATCCTGGAACGGGGAAGATGTACAAGGATCTCAAGAAACATTTTTGGTGGCCGGGTATGAAAGCCGATGTTGCTAAATACGTAGGAGAATGTTTGACGTGTTCTAAGGTCAAAGCTGAGCATCAGAAACCATCAGGTCTACTTCAACAACCCGAAATCCCGGAATGGAAATGGGAAAACATTACCATGGATTTCATCACTAAATTGCCAAGGACTGCAAGTGGTTTTGATACTATTTGGGTAGTAGTTGATCGTCTCACCAAATCATCACACTTCCTACCAATAAGAGAAGATGACAAGATGGAGAAGTTAGCACGACTGTATTTGAAGGAAGTCGTCTCCAGACATGGAATACCAATCTCTATTATCTCTGATAGGGATGGCAGATTTATTTCAAGATTCTGGCAGACATTACAGCAAGCATTAGGAACTCTTCTAGATATGAGTACTGCCTATCATCCATAAACTGATGGGCAGAGCGAAAGGACGATACAAATGTTTGAAGACATGCTACGAGCATGTGTTATTGATTTCGGAAACAGTTGGGATCGACATCTACCATTAGCAGAATTTTCCTACAACAACAGCTACCATTCAAGCATTGAGATGGCGCCGTTTGAAGCACTTTATGGTAGAAAGTGCAGGTCTCCGATTTGTTGGAGTGAAGTGGGGGATAGACAGATTACGGGTCCGGAGATTATACAAGAAACTACCGAGAAGATCATCCAAATTCAACAACGGTTGAAAACCGCCCAAAGTCGACAAAAGAGCTACGCTGACATTAAAAGAAAAGATATAGAATTTGAAATTGGAGAGATGGTCATGCTTAAAGTAGCACCTTGGAAAGGCGTTGTTCGATTTGGTAAACGAGGGAAATTAAATCCAAGGTATATTGGACCATTCAAGATTATTGATCGTGTCGGACCAGTAGCTTACCGACTTGAGTTACCTCAACAACTCGCGGCTGTACATAACACTTTCCACGTCTCGAATTTGAAGAAATGTTTTGCTAAAGAAGATCTCACTATTCCGTTAGATGAAATCCAAATCAACGAAAAACTTCAATTCATCGAAGAACCCGTCGAAATAATGGATCGTGAGGTTAAAAGACTTAAGCAAAACAAGATACCAATTGTTAAGGTTCGATGGAATGCTCGTAGAGGACCCGAGTTCACCTGGGAGCGTGAAGATTAGATGAAGAAGAAATACCCGCATCTATTTCCAGAAGATTCGTCAACACCTTCAACAGCTTAAAATTTCGGGACGAAATTTATTTAACGGGTAGGTACTGTAGTGACCCGAACTTTTCCATGTTTATATATATTAATTGAGATTGATATTTACATGATTAAATGTTTCCAACATGTTAAGCAATCAAACTTGTTAACACTTGATTAATTGAAATATGTTTCATATAGACAATTGACCACCCAAGTTGACCGGTGATTCACGAACGTTAAAACTTGTAAAAACTATATGATGACATATATATGGATATATATATAGTTAACATGATACTATGATAAGTAAACATATCATTAAGTATATTAACAATGAACTACATATGTAAAAACAAGACTACTAACTTAATGATTTTTAAACGAGACATATATGTAACGATTATCGTTGTAAAGACATTTAATGTATATATATCATATTAAGAGATATTCATACATGATAATATCATGATAATATAATAATTTAAAATCTCATTTGATATTATAAACATTGGGTTAACAACATTTAACAAGATCGTTAACCTAAAGGTTTCAAAACAACACTTACATGTAACGACTAACGATGACTTAACGACTCAGTTAAAATGTATATACATGTAGTGTTTTAATATGTATTTATACACTTTTGAAAGACTTCAATACACTTATCAAAATACTTCTACTTAACAAAAATGCTTACAATTACATCCTCGTTCAGTTTCATCAACAATTCTACTCGTATGCACCCGTATTCGTACTCGTACAATACACAGCTTTTAGATGTATGTACTATTGGTATATATACTCCAATGATCAGCTCTTAGCAGCCCATGTGAGTCACCTAACACATGTGGGAACCATCATTTGGCAACTAGCATGAAATATCTCATAAAATTACAAAAATATGAGTAATCATTCATGACTTATTTACATGAAAACAAAATTACATATCCTTTATATCTAATCCATACACCAACGACCAAAAACACCTACAAAAACTTTCATTATTCAATTTTCTTCATCTAATTGATCTCTCTCAAGTTCTATCTTCAAGTTCTAAGTGTTCTTCATAAATTCCAAAAGTTCTAGTTTCATAAAATCAAGAATACTTTCAAGTTTGCTAGCTCACTTCCAATCTTGTAAGGTGATCATCCAACCTCAAGAAATCTTTGTTTCTTACAGTAGGTTATCATTCTAATACAAGGTAATAATCATATTCAAACTTTGGTTCAATTTCTATAACTATAACAATCTTATTTCATGTGATGATCTTACTTGAACTTGTTTTCGTGTCATGATTCTGCTTCAAAAACTTCGAGCCATCCAAGGATCCATTGAAGCTAGATCCATTTTTCTCTTTTCCAGTAGGTTTATCCAAGGAACTTAAGGTAGTAATGATGTTCATAACATCATTCGATTCATATATATAAAACTATCTTATTCGAAGGTTTAAACTCGTAATCACTAGAACATAGTTTAGTTAATTCTAAACTTGTTCGCAAACAAAAGTTAATCCTTCTAACTTGACTTTTAAAATTAACTAAACACATGTTCTATATCTATATGATATGCTAACTTAATGATTTAAAACCTGGAAACACGAAAAACACCGTAAAACCGGATTTACGCCGTCGTAGTAACACCGCGGGCTGTTTTGGGTTAGTTAATTAAAAACTATGATAAACTTTGATTTAAAAGTTGTAATTCTGAGAAAATGATTTTTATTATGAACATGAAACTATATCCAAAAATTATGGTTAAACTCAAAGTGGAAGTATGTTTTCTAAAATGGTCATCTAGACGTCGTTCTTTCGACTGAAATGACTACCTTTACAAAAATGACTTGTAACTTATTTTTCCGACTATAAACCTATACTTTTCTGTTTAGATTCATAAAATAGAGTTCAATATGAAACCATAGCAATTTGATTCACTCAAAACGGATTTAAAATGAAGAAGTTATGGGTAAAACAAGATTGGATAATTTTTCTCATTTTAGCTACGTGAAAATTGGTAACAAATCTATTCCAACCATAACTTAATCAACTTGTATTGTATATTATGTAATCTTGAGATACCATAGACACGTATACAATGTTTCGACCTATCATGTCGACACATCTATATATATTTCGGAACAACCATAGACACTCTATATGTGAATGTTGGAGTTAGCTATACAGGGTTGAGGTTGATTCCAAAATATATATAGTTTGAGTTGTGATCAATACTGAGATACATATACACTGGGTCGTGGATTGATTCAAGATAATATTTATCGATTTATTTCTGTACATCTAACTGTGGACAACTAGTTGTAGGTTACTAACGAGGACAGCTGACTTAATAAACTTAAAACATCAAAATATATTAAAAGTGTTGTAAATATATTTTGAACATACTTTGATATATATGTATATATTGTTATAGGTTCGTGAATCAACCAGTGGCCAAGTCTTACTTCCCGACGAAGTAAAAATCTGTGAAAGTGAGTTATAGTCCCACTTTTAAAATCTAATGTTTTTGGGATGAGAATACATGCAGGTTTTATAAATGATTTACAAAATAGACACAAGTACGTGAAACTACATTCTATGGTTGAATTATCGAAATCGAATATGCCCCTTTTTATTAAGTCTGGTAATCTAAGAATTAGGGAACAGACACCCTAATTGACGCGAATCCTAAAGATAGATCTATCGGGCCCAACAAGCCCCATCCAAAGTACCGGATGCTTTAGTACTTCGAAATTTATATCATATTCGAAGGGTGTCCCGGAATGATGGGGATATTCTTATATTTGCATCTTGTTAATGTCGGTTACCAGGTGTTCACCATATGAATGATTTTTATCTCTATGTATGGGATGTGTATTGAAATATGAAATCTTGTGGTCTATTATTATGATTTGATATATATAGGTTAAACCTATAACTCACTAACATTTTTGTTGACGTTTTAAGCATGTTTATTCTCAGGTGATTATTAAGAGCTTCCGCTGTCGCATACTTAAATAAGGACGAGATTTGGAGTCCATGCTTGTATGATATTGTGTAAAAACTGCATTCAAGAAACTTATTTTGTTGTAACATATTTGTATTGTAAACCATTATGTAATGGTCGTGTGTAAATAGGATATTTTAGATTATCATTATTTGATAATCTACGTAAAGCTTTTTAAACCTTTATTGATGAAATAAAGGTTATGGTTTGTTTTAAAATGAATGCAGTCTTTGAAAAACGTCTCATATAGAGGTCAAAACCTCGCAACGAAATCAATTAATATGGAACGTTTTTAATCAATAAGAACGGGACATTTCAGGGAGTACTGCTTCTGTTCCATAACAAGGTCGTAGGGATTGTGGTTCAATGTCCCCTGATTAGTAGTTCGGGTTTCGCCTGTTATTTCTTTAACTAGATGAAGGTTGATGAAACATGATTTGAATCTTTGAATCCAACAGATTTGACACACACAAAGGTGGAATAGTGAATCAAACCCTCTAGTGAATATGGTGTGCTTTTTAGGATTGATTTAGTCAAACCACAACACGATTTGTGTGATTAGATCAACACCTTGAGCTATTATTCACCTTTTGCAAGGATTTAGGTTTGAAGCACAGAGAGAGAATCTACTAGGGTTACCAGATCTGAGTGATGAAACAAATGAGAGGCTTAACCTAAAATGAAGAATATAACACATTATATACCTCAGCTGTTAAGTCAACCATACGAGTCAAGTCTCACTCGTACGAGTGAACTGACTCAGTCGTGCGATTGATCACTAACTCGGGTGGGTGTCATCAGATTAGGTTTTGGACTCAGCTCAGCACAACCGTGCGTATGAGCTTGTCATCCGTACGAGTAAGGCTTCATTCGTACATTTGACTGAGTCTAACAAGGCCAAACTTCCATATCTTGTTCCTACAATTCCTATAAACGCATCTAAACAAGGATAGGATAATAACGAGCGATCATGGTAACCCAATAACTGAAGTACTAATAATTAACGTGTAGTAGATATCTAGTGTAAAGACCCGTCCTAATCTATAAGAACGAATACAATAACATATGATTACATTGCGAGGTATTTGACCTCTATATGATACATTTTACAAACATTTCATTCGTTTTAAAAGACAAACTTTCATTACATCAAAAGTTGACAGGCATGCATACCCTTTCATAATATATCCAAACTATAAATGACTTAATAGTAATCTTGTTGAACTCAATGACTCGAATGCAACGTCTTTTGAAATATGTCAGGAATGACTCCAAGTAATATCTCTAAATGAGCAAATGCACAGCGGAAGATTTCTTTCAAACCTGAGAATAAACATGCTTTCAAGTGTCAACCAAAAGGTTGGTGAGTTCATTAGTTTATCATAAACATTCTTTTCCATCATTTTAATAGACCACAAGATTTTAAGATATTTAATTGTACGCGTAACCTGAGTACAAAATAACACGCGTAACCCGCGAATTAAAATTCATTCATATGGTGAACGCTTGATAACCGAACTAACAGGATGCATATAGAATATCCCCATCATTCTGGGACTCTCATCGGATATGATAATCGAAGTACTAAAGCATTCGTAACCCGAATGGGACTTGTCGAGGTCCGTAGATCTATCTTTAGGATTCGCGTCAATTGGTGGCAATTATAATAAAAACCAATTCTTAGGTTACCAAGCTAATAAAAGGGGCATATTCGATTCGATAATCCAACCATAGAATGTAGTTTCAATTACTTGTGTCTATTTCGTAAAACATTTATAAAAGCAGCGCATGTATTCTCAGTCCCAAAAATATATATTGCAAAAGCATTTAAAAAGGGAGCAAATGAAACTCACAAAATTGTATTTCGTAGCAATAATGCATATGACGGCACTTGAACAAGTGCAAGGTTGGCCTCGGATTCACGAACCTATATTAAGTATATATATATTTATATAATGATCAATACCTGTCTAACAATTTAGGTAAAGTCATAGTGTACCACAATCCCAATGCTCGAGACTACTATGCAAAAGTTTAACAAAAGTCAATTTGACTCAAAAATGATTTCCAAAATTTATACATGATTAATATATAGTTTAAATATAGTCATTTTATATTTTTAAATATTTTTAACGAATTTATTAGAGTAAATAATATAATTCATTTATTAATAAATAAAATTTTATATTAAAATTTATATAATAAAATATACTTTTATATATCTTAAGCAATAGAATTTATAAAGTTCATTTAATATCATAAAAATAATATGATAGGTATTATTAATGTAATTGTATTACACGTAGCAAAATATCCTAGTATCACATATTTATGTGATAAAATAATATCGATAATAACAATAATAAGTAAAAGTTGTATTATTTTGTAATAATAATTATTATTATTCTACTAATAATAACAATATTTATTTTCACTAAAAATGATATTTTGATAAAATGATAATTTTTATTAAAAAGATAATAATAATGATATTTTATATTACAATGATATTCCTATAAATAATAATTTTTGTAAAAATGATAATTTTTATATTAATAATACTTTTAATAATAATATGATAAAAATAATGAAAAAGATATTTTTATCTAAATCAATACCTTTCAATATTTTAATTTCATCATGATACTTATATTCATTATTTCCTAATCAATTTGTTAGTAGTTGTTAGTCCTCTTTTATATCGCGTTCATAATGATGAAAATAATAGTAATCATAATAATTAGATGTTACTAATATTAATTTTAATTACAATAATACTAATAATAATAAATATTACGATAATACTAATGATAATGCTAATAACTATTTTTAATGATAATGATAATAATAATACTAATTATAACCTTAACGATAATAACGATAGTAATAATAATAAAAAATAACAATTTTTAATGATAATACCTTTTATTAATAACGATGATGATGATAATAATAATAATAATACTAATAATAATTAGGTAATTACAACGACGATAATAACGACGATAATAATAATCATTTTTAATAATAATACAAAAATTCAATTGATTCTAACTTCTAATCCGTTCATCGAAACCATTCGATATCTAAATGAAAAGTTCTTAATTTTTCGCTAGTTTTCCAACGACATGCATATCTTATATATTATCCTAGTGGCATATATATTAAATTCAGGATTCAACATAACCAATCTAACGACAATATCAAAGGTACAAGCATGCATAATCCTATATACTCGAGCACTAGTCAGGGATACACTAATAATATATAAAAGTTAAGTTATGAGTGCTCACGTATCAATATTGAGATTCAATATTGCAGGAAATTTACGTAGATGCAACGGAGATGATAAACACTAGATTGACCTCACGAGCATACCCTCGAATATTACCCATAATTTCTCTAGCTATAACCCATAATTTCCTTATCCCTATCATACTCAAAAACCAGTTTTGAAAATAATCCACTCATGACCTCGTCGTAGTATTTTAGGAATAAATAATATTAATACTACTAATAATAATAATAATAATATTAATCTTCATAATAATAATAATAATAATAGTAGTAATAATAATAATAATAGTAGTAATAATAATAATAATAATAATAATAATAATAATAATAATAATAATAATAATAATAATAATAATAAAAATATTGAGAGCAGAGGGAGTAATATATATCGGATGTATATGTATGTGCACAAATGAAACGAATTCGTTCAATTTAAGGACTTGGCCACACATCCCTTGCCATGAGATCGCATGGTTGTTGTGTGGAGAGCCCATGCGATCGCATGGAGCTCGATTCCAGCTGGTATCCATCATTTAATCTTGCAGACACTCGATTAATAATAAATATAATTTTATAATTAATAATTTATATAATTAATTATATATTATATAATATTTACATATATAGTAGACTTGTAATTTTTGTTCCAAAGTCTCGTATGTTGGCACTCGACTAATGTCTCAGTTTCAGTTTCTCGAATACACGTTCGCACACTTAGAAAACTAACACTTTACGTTACGCGACGAGTACCTTTAACAATAATTAGATTTAAACATCGATGAATCATATTATAAGAAATGTAACTTATAGATTTGAGGGTTGTGGTCATTTGCTTCTATAAATTAGTGGCTCGTTGTATATCAAAATATATTATTTTAAATCAATCGTTTTACGACTAAATAATATTATATTTTATCACTTTGTAAAATATATAAATATATTCATTTGGAAATATAAATTTATATATATTAGAAATATCTATATATATATAATATTTAGTTTTCAAAACTAACAATATTTCAAAATTGGTTTAGAAAATATTATAACACGTAACATTTATACTTTAAACTCGTTTTAATAATAGAAGTTATTATATCAAATAATATTCTTAATATTATGAAGACTAAATAATTAAGTTGCCAAGGGACACGAGTCAATCACTGAAAAGCATGCTTTTGAAATTTAAACAAGAATCTCTACTAACCTTTTGACTACTCTCGTTAATGGACACATTGTCCTTTCTTGAAAATCACTTTATCATTATTTTCTGAATATCGTTAAAATGGAAAGGTTTCCTAAATTAAAGTGGACCTCTCAATAGGGACTCGTAATCATCATTCAATGTATCTGATAATTCAATCATTTGATATTTTCTTCTAATTCCACCAATAAATATATTTTGAAACAAATACGCTCATGTAAAGTATTATACGTTTAATACTTTGTTAATATTCTCAAGTTATAATATATACATATATATACATATTCATATCCAAAAATGGTTCGTGAATCGTCGGGATTTGGTCGAGGTCAAATGAATGTATGAACATAGTTTAAAATCCTTGAGATTTAACTTAACAAACTTTGCTTATCGTGTCGGAAATATATAAAGATTAAGTTTAAATTTGGTCAGAAATTTACGGGTCGTCACATCTAGGGACTCATGCAAAATGCACTAACAACTCCCCCTAGGACCTAGAACATCTATTACAATTGTAACGACCCTATCTTACAAAGTTTACTAAAAATAATGAAAAAGGAACTTAACATACAAAAGGGTGTTACTTAATCTTATATAAAGTCAAAGCGAAAGTCAACCATGGTGAAAGTCAACCATAACTGATATTAAACTACAAGTAATAAAGTTTGAAAAACTCTAAGGCAAAGGTGCTAAGTCCACTTCAAATCTACACTCTTCCCTCGTTCCCAACGCACACTTGATGACCTGTCGTATAAGAAAGAAAAAAGGAATACGACTGAGCCAAAGCCCAGTGAACGGATATAACAAATGCAGGAGTATATTATGACATGCAATGACATAATTTGATACAAGCTTTATTACAAAATAGACTCATTTTCAAAACGAACTTATTATCAAAAGGAACTTATGTTTAAAACAAACTTATTTTCAAAACGGACTTATTTTCAAAACGAAGTAAGAATATGTATAAATCCACAATACCAAAGATGCCAATATATCAAAATATACTACAAAACATCAATTTCATAAAATAATGCACTAAGGGTCAAAACAAATATGTAACAAAGTATCAAAATGAAATCATATTGTAGCTACTCCACTAATCATTTATATCGGTGACATTTCGCATGACACTGCGATAAACGTCCACTGCCAAAACAAAATCCTAGGATCGACCCATACGCCTCCTATCAAAATCAAATAACAAAGAGCTCGTACCACCACCGGGTAATCAAAAGGAGACACCGTAGATATAACAAAATACATCGCTACTGTCGATACCACATTATCGGTGTCACAATAATGCACTCATGGGACCTCCATGAATAGGTTACTCTTAGGCACATTTTGAGAAACCGTTTTAGCCGACATAAGATTTCAAATTCCAAAACATTTTCACAATTTATTAAAGAACTTTAAAGAATTAATAAAATAAACTTAAATATTTTACGCTTAAACAATACTCAAAATGTTATATAAAATGTTATATTGTTTTATTATTAAAATCACGTGTCAACACAACTGTTTAGTCTAACTTTTTTCACGAGTCATTTACATACTTTTTGAGCCCTTTAATTAAATACAACTTGTAAGTAACTTAATGAGACATGTAAATCCACATAGAATGAGGGACACTCGATACGAATCACCGTACCACTCGCCACACTCATACACGTTCTTTACCGGGTTATTTTGGGACTTTTCGGGGCTCTTTTTGTAACCTTTTCGGACTGTTTCAGGCTGAAATACCAGCTATCGCGGGCTGATTTCGAGGCTTTTTCGGGACTGATTTCGGGTCTAAATTGGTTGGGTTTTTAAGCCACGATTTTGACATAATTTCCCAAAGAATAAAATATTATAATTTCCCCAAACTACAAATATGATTATCAATATCGTTAGTACATTAAATATGGGGAAAATCGTAACATATATACTTCAAAGATTAATAAACAAAGCAACTTTTCAAATAAGCATGTCATACCAATAAGATTTATAGAGAATTCGAAACGAATTTTTGAGAGTAAAAATTTACCGAAGCGATCCTAGAACCACCTAGAATATCCATACCTTATCTCCAATAACGAAAGTTGCAAAGACGAAGAAAGACCACCAAAGGAATGTTATCACCAAATCAAAACTAACAAATACACATAAGTATGAGTATAAAACACATTCAAGTATGGAGTATGTAATATTCTTCTATATTTATATTTATAATATTACCATATAATTTTTATGTGATTATTCTTATTATTACAAAAATACAAGTTTGATTAACACACTATTATCTTTGTTGTATTCAGTCATCAAAAGTATGAAATGTTGACACAAGTTTAACAGGAATTTTATGTGGTTTTGTCTTATATATTTAGAGCTTGTAAAATGATAATATGCTCTTAATAATGTAGAACAAAAGTTAGAAGCATTACCTTAACATTTGAACACTAGAACAACCTTGATATATATCACCAAACTGAATCAAAAACTTAGTAGTTTAGAGAGTATGTGTAATATATTATGCACTAGAAAAGATGGGGAAATTTGAGAGAAAACATACGTATTAAATTTGTGATTATAACATTAAGTGTGATGAAGAGGCTCATACTCATTGTTCATTAGTATCATGATAAATGGTTCATAAATTTGTAAGTTAATCAGTGATTAAACACCACTGATGAGTATGTTACAATGTTAAGGAATTCAAAGGTCTTTTATTAATATATACATATATTAAACTTATGATAAAAAGAATCTAATGTTAAAAGTTATAGACTTTAAAGTAATTTTATTAAAAGTACAAGACTTACAAATTTTATTAATCACGTGACAAACTAATTAATTTATAGCTTATGTTAATTATAACTTATGTTACTTATAACTTACGTTAACTTTACTATATAACAATTTATGACAAAATAACATATAGTAGGCTTATGATAGTAAATTAATAAAAAAATGTATAACATAATTTATGAATTCATTAAGCATGTGATAACACTATTAATATCTAACTTATAATAACTTTTAGTTAAAATCAGACTTATGATATAATGGAACTATTTAATTATTAATTATTAATTATTATTCATCTCAAAACATATGCTTTAATTATTATTCAAGTTATTATAATGTTAATTTTAGGGGGTATTACAACTCTACCTACTAAAAAAAATTTCGTCCTCGAAATTGAAAGAAGTTACGAAACTGAAACACACCAGATAGCGAACAAACAAAGTTACGAAGGTTTTGTGAGGTTGTTTAGTTCATAAAGAATATTGTAGAGTTTAATTGCAAATTATATTAATATATAATTTTCTTTTCTTTTGTAAGATACGGAGATTAGTTGATAAGCGTTCATTATTAATACTCGTATATTACACATCACATTCTTTAAACTTATGTATGTTATATATAAATTATAGTGATAATTACTTTTTAGTCTCAAACAACTTATTTAACGATAGTAGTAATTTTACAGTCAACACGTCTCAAGTAGATAAACAATTCACACTTTAAGATCTTATATGTGTTAAATATTAATCTATGTGTCAAATACTAATTCAAGTAGAGTAAATATAGCATATAATATTTCATATCAATATTCCATGATTTCCATAAGTTCATACATAACAAATTAATCACGATTGCGCTGGCCGGACTTGATAATGACTAATTTGTACATGTATGTTCCTATTGTTATCTGTGACGACCCGGGAATTTTCGACCAAATTTAAGCTTAATCTTTATATGGTTTCGACACGATAAGCAAAGTCTATTAAACTGAACCTCAAAATTTTTGAACTGTTTGTATATTCAATTGACCTTCGACTATTCCCGACGATTCACGAACAATTATTTATAAAGATATATATATATATATATATATATATATATATATATATATATATATATATATATATATATATATATATATATATATATATATATATATATATATTTAATTATATAAATGATAATAATAATAATTTGAAATATTATTTTAAATAATATATGATTTAATTGTTGAAATATGAATGATATCAAGCTTAAATAGTAAACGTCTGTAACACTCGGTTGACATTTTGTTAGTGTTCATATAAATATAACATATGTATACGAAGGATCAAAATAAAAGTTGGACTGTAAATTGATTACGAAGATTTTAGTTTTGTTAAAAATATTTTTACCTTTTTAAGTTTAAATATTAGTACTCCGTACATAAAAATTGGAACAGAAAATGAATAATTATCGAACCTTTTTGATCCGGTTTTAAACAGTTAATGAGTGAAATAATTAAATATATTTAATCTGAAAATTTGAGATTTTTAGGAACACTTTTAGATTTTGACTGTTTAGCAATGGACACGATATAATAACCGTAAAATTTAAATGTCGACTGAATAGGTACAAGGTACCGATGGCTAAACTATTTAAATACTGTTTTCAACTTTTTCAATTCAATAATGTATCTATACCATATTCTCTTGTAAGTAATCAAGACAACCACACATCTTATTCGTTTACTATTTCGAACACTGTTTTTTTGGCACGATCAAAATTCAACTTCTTGTTATTATATTTCTTTCCTTATCTTTCTTCTTTATATATAATATATATCTTTCATCTTTATATGTACTATATATACATACATATATACAATTTCATATAGATATATATATCACCATATCCACCGAGCTTCACCACCCTACATCAACCATCGGCCTCCTTCTCCTCTTTATCACCACGACAACCATCACCCGCCACCTCACAACATCGCAAGCAATCACCACCTTTATCACCTTCATCAGACAACAACCACCAAACACCCATTACTTTTTTTTATTAATATATTTCTGTTTTGGCAGTGATTCATCAATCAAAAACCACCACTTCCACCCCTTCACTCTTATAACCAAGGACCCGTTAAAACCACCAACCGTTGAACACCACCTCTCCACCATCTTCAACCTTAAATATCACCATTTAATCACCAAAATCATTCGAATAAAACTGTTGCAACTCGTTTATCTTGTTTTTACTTACTGTTTTTCTGTCAAAGATCACCACCGAACCACCCTCTTCATCGAACCAGCTGCAACATCCATTTACTTTTATTGTTTAGCTGTCGCTATGCTTAATTTTTCTGTTTTCCTAATCGAGCACCACCCCAAACAGTCACCTGGTACTCGATCATTTCTGTTTCTGATTGCAGCCATTGTTTTACTGCTGTCTTTGCAGCCTAGAACCACCTCAAACCACCCCATCCACAACCACTGCTACAGCTGCTGTCATACTTCTATTTTCTATCTCAAACGGCCCTTTATATATTTTTCTTTCCTTCTCGTCGATGGGTTGATGCTACTGCAGCTGTATGTATATGTTTCTGTTAAAAAGATGATGAATAATTCTTGGGTTTTGTTTTGAAGAAGATGAAGGAGAAAAGGAGAAACATAAAAATGGGCTATGTAGATTTTAGGATGCCATAGTATCTGAAAAGTAATTATGGTCGAATGGTTGAGGAGGTGGTTGTTTATTCGAGAGGTCACTGGTTCGAATCTAGACCATGACATTTCTTTTTAATTAGCAATAAAAGTTAGTGTTGGGCCGAGACCTAATTTCCTTGTTGGGCCAGGAAGTGTGTTGGGCCGTATTAAAGAATTTGGGCTGGAATAACTAGTTAGATTATTACTGGTTATGACAATCTTGAAAGATGTACAATTAAGACGAATAAATGATGATGATGAAGTTGTGAGATAGGTAATAACACAGATTTATAAGGCTTAAAAGAATTTAATGTTCAAGTTAAATCAAGAAGTAACATACAGCTCAATGGTTAGTAGTGTGGGTGTTTAAGCGAGAGGTCGCGGGTTCGAGCCCGGGCATAGTCATTATTTTTGGAACTTTTTCTTGAGGTAGTTTTACTTATTTTTATTATTACTCTTAGTGTTATTATTATTATTATTATTATTATTATTATTATTATTATTATTATTATTATTATTATTATTATTATCATTATCATTATTATTATCATTATTATTAATATTATTATTATTAAAATAGGTATTAACATATAACATTTTACTTATTAGTATTATCATTATTATTAGTATTATTATTATTATCATAAAAATTTACAACTTCTTACTTATTATTTATTAATATTATTTTATCAAATAACTACTAGTTATATAAAACTATACTTAACACATAAAACATAACTATATTTTATTTAAAATACATAAAATGAATATATTTTTGAAACATATATGTATTAATATAAAATTGACATCATTGATAAATATATATGTATATAAATTTGTCCGATTACAAAATAGGTATTAATATATATAACTAATATAGGTTAGTGAATCCGAGGTCAACCCAACACTTGTTAAATGACGTCATATGTATTTTTACTACAAAATACAGTATGGTGAGTTTCATTTGCTCCTTTTTTTTTAATTGTTTTTGCAATATATATTTTTGGACTGAGAATACATGCTCTGTTTTATAAATGTTTTACGAAATAGGCACAAGTACTAAAAAAAATTCTACGTGGGTTTAAACCAGAAATATACCCTTAGCTTGGAAACATTAAACTACTTGTCTATGTACGGTAGGCGCGAATCCTAAAGATAGATCTATTGGGCTTGACAAACCCCATCCTGACTATGGGATGCTTTAGTACTTCGAAGTTATATTAAACACACCTAATCTGGTGTACTTTAGAGGGTAAAACATGAATGTTAAGGCTTGTTACCAGGTGCCTACAACTTATAGAGTACTTTTATACACTTGCGAGTGTAAATATATTTATAAACGGAAATCTTGTGGTCTATTAATATACTGAAATGATTGTTATGATAAACCTATGAACTCACCAACCTTTTGGTTGACACTTTTAAGCATGTTTATTCTCAGGTATGAAAGAAATCTTCCGCTGTGCATTTGCTCATTCTAAAGATATTATATGAAGTCGTACATGGCATATTTAGGTTAGTACCTCGTAATGGGACCAGATGTTGATGACTTCGTCCAGGTGGATTAGGACGGGTCTTGACAGGTGGTATCAGAGCGGTGGTCTTAGTGAACCAGGTCTTGCATTAGTGTGTCTAACTGATAGTTGTTTAGATGCTTTAGTGAGTCTAGACTTCGACCGTGTCTGCATGTCAAAATTTTTGCTTATCATTTCGTGTCAAAAATTACCTGCTTATCATTCTTAGGGAATCATTTGCTTATCATTCTTAGTCTAGACACATCTTACTGCATTGATTGCATGAACAGTGTATAAACAAAATTCATATCTTAGCGTATCTGTTATTGTTACCTTTGCCTAACAGCTTCCGTAGTTTCCTCCGTAACTTATGGGATTTTAGTATTATATATGCATATGTAAATTATGTATTGCAGGGTACTAATCTACATCCTATAATCTATTTCTTATTAAAAATCCTTCATCTGATCGTACGAGATGAATCCCTCAACCAGTTCGAGTCCCTTAGATTCCGATAGCTATTCCGATAGTTATTCCGACAGCTATTCCGATATGGATTTCCACGCGAACTCCGAAAGCAGTGTAACCGAAATGGATCAACCAATCAGCCATCCCCAATTCATCTGATGGGTTTGTAGTTGACTTAATCAATGGAGACGCGAAGAAGGCGATCCTTTTCACCAACCGAATTTACCTCTTGACGATGAACCTAAAGCACTTACCGGCGAACCTGTCCGTAATACCATTTTCTCGCTCATTTCCAGAGTATCTCGTCATGATTATATTCTATCCACAATTCTAAACCTTATTCATCCGCTCGTTCCGACCGACAATCATCCCGGAATAATGGAAGAAGTCAACGAACTTCGCGCTCGAATAATCAATCTGGAAAACGTGGTGCAAAACCTACCAGCTTCAGCAACAGCACCGGTAACACCAGTACCATCAACAACAACATTTGCAGCACAAACCTCAACATCTCATTCTATACCTCGAGTATAATCATCGTTCTACATATTGTTCTACATCATTTATCTTCATTCGACATGGCGATTATGTAATCTCTAATGTTTTAGAGATTATATATTCTTGTTCTAAAGGTAAATCAAATGAGTTTAATATCATATTGACTCATAAAATCCATGATTACATCTGAAGAAAATATATATGTATATATGTGTTCATAAAGATTGTAATTAATTTTTTTTTTGTACAAACTGTTAATGGTGAAAATATTTTAACGGGTAGGTAATACCCGAGGAATATTTAGATTTCACATTAATAAGTTACACTGTACATTCTTCCAAATCTAATTCAATAGTCATTTACGATCCTATTTACAACCACCGATATACGTATCCGTTCACCACAGAATAACCATTTTCATTCAATTTCATATTTGGATTTTGACCTATCAGAATTCAACAAGTGGCATAATGAAGAAAACACTGAACAAAATAAAATTTTTAGAAACAAACAAATTAACTACGAGAAAATTTTTGTTAAGAATCCACGCTAACTGTTCCTAGCTAATTGTTCCTAGCTAACTGATTACATTTTATTTATCGCAATGTAATTATCGCAATTTATATTCTCGCAATTTTATTTATCGTCATTTAATTTCTGTTATTTATTTTACGCACTTTAAATACCGGGACACGTATACAAGGTTTTGACATATCATATCGACGCATATATATATATTATTTGGAATAACCATAGACACTCTATATGATGTAATGATCGAGTTCGCTATACTGGGTTGAGGTTGATTCTATAATAATATATATACTTTGAGTTGTGATCGAGTCTGAGACATGCACACAGGTCACGATACGTATTAATTAATTCGAATATTATATATTAAACTATATATATGAATTATTGGACTGTTAACTGTGGACTATCAACTGAGGACTACCAACATTGGACAATTAAAATGAATTAAAATATTGATTATAACATATAAAACTAAACAATTCTTCAAGTTTGCCACTTGATTTCATCTTAAACCTCATTTGTATCTTGACGATTACCATCAGCGTTTAATCATCTAAAAACATAATTCTCTTGAAACCACCTCGGATTGATAATCGACGATTCAGATATGACTGCATTAAATGCAGAGGAAACAGTAAAATTGTAGATGGCTTAAATGGCTAAGAGTTTGATGATAAAGAATGGAGTGTTGGGAACGCTCGATAGAAAATTTGGTACTGAAAAACGGATTAAGTTAACCATTAAGAAGACCAAGGACAAATACAAGAACCAAACCCTATATTCAAAGAATCCAGGTAATTCGGGATCCGATGAAATCTTTAGAGAATATCTTGCTCCGAAGTCATGTTAAAATCTTGCGGAAAATTTTTCTTCATCAACCTTCAAACTTAGAAATTCAAAAATATCATCATAAATATCTTCGATATTTCTGAAGATATTTTCATAAATATTCTCGTCCGAAGTTATATACCTCTTCGTGCTATCTGTATTACATTATATCGGAAATTTCTGTAAAATTTAAGTATAAATTATGAATGTTTCTGGAGTAGTGTTGGGAATTGAAGCATGGGTTGGTATAATATAATGACGCTTGGCCAACGTGATTATATTACAGTAAGTCATGCTGAGTTCTAATGGGACGTGATGATTCAAAGAACATAACATCATCATGTGCCATGTTACATAACTCTTTCATTCTGCTTAACTCCTGAACATATCAAGAAAGTATATTCTTGATAGTTCGTTTCTCAATGATTCAGGTAATTTGACAAATCAAATTGTGCGATTTCATTCTTTCTTAATTAGAACATTAAGTTCATTCGAAACTCCATACTTACGAATTCTGGACCGTTACTCTCTTTACTAGAGATCGAGAAGAAAATAAAAAGGCAAAGAGCTCCAAAATATAAGAGAAAATATAAAGCCCGATAACAACACATAAATTACAAACCGTGTATATCAATGTTTATCGCAACATAAAGACACGGGAGAATTAAAAACACTATAACCCCAAGGGTGAAGTAGAAGAAAACAGATTCCTCCGGTGGAAGTTGGAAAAGGAGAATGATTGTTGCGATAGTAAGGATAAGGACAAGAATTAGAACTGGGTTAAGCATTTTTATAATCTTTAGAAATATGGATTAAGGAAGAAAGTATAGAAATGGTGAAAATAAGGGAACGGAAGAAGTTCATTTATAATGGAAATATCAGACAGGATAATCGAGGCAGATCATCACATTTAATTAAAGGGGTCCTAAATTCCTCATTTACCGAAGAATCAGATCTTATAGATTTCATAGATTTTCTTTAAATCCCTTGAAATCCTGAATTCAATCAAGACAACGTCAAAAGTTAAGATGCACCTTATTTTCTAAGATCAACCGTGACTACGTCACCGGTTAAGACAAATTCCTATTCCTCATTTAACTCTATTATAATAGCTTCAACCATACTATTCGAATAAACGAATTGTTTTATCCATATTAATCAATAATGATAAAACTCTATTTATCAACTCATATTCGTCATGAGAAACATTCTTATTGTTAGCCATGACCACCTCACTCAAATTTCGGGACGAAATTTCTTTAATGGGCAGGTACTGTGACGACCCGGGAATTTTCGACCAAATTTAAGCTTAATCTTTATATGGTTTCGACACGATAAGCAAAGTCTATTAAACTGAACCTCAAAATTTTTGAACTGTTTGTATATTCAATTGACCTTCGACCATTCCCGACGATTCACGAACAATTATTTATAAAGATATATATATATATATATATATATATATATATATATATATATATATACATATATATATTAATTATATAAATGATAATAATAATAATTTGAAATATTATTTTAAATAATATATGATTTAATTGTTGAAATATGAATGATATCAAGCTTAAATAGTAAACGTCTGTAACACTCGGTTGACATTTTGTTAGTGTTCATATAAATATAACATATGTATACGAAGGATCAAAATAAAAGTTGGACTGTAAATTGATTACGAAGATTTTAGTTTTGTTAAAAATATTTTTACCTTTTTAAGTTTTAATATTAGTACTCCGTACATAAAAATTGGAACAGAAAATGAATAATTATCGAACCTTTTTGATCCGGTTTCAAACAGTTATTGAGTGAAATAATTAAATATATTTAATCTGAAAATTTGGGATTTTTAGGAACGCTTTTATATTTTGACTGTTTAGCCATGGACACGATATAATAACCGTAAAATTTAAATGTCGACTGAATAGGTACAAGGTACCGATGGCTAAACTATTTAAATACTGTTTTCAACCTTTTCAATTCAATAATGTATCTATACCATATTCTCTTGTAAGTAATCAAGACAACCACACATATTATTCGTTTACTATTTCGAACACTGTTTTTTTGGCACGATCAAAATTCAACTTCTTGTTATTATATTTCTTTCCTTATCTTTCTTCTTTATATATAATATATATCTTTCATCTTTATATGTACTATATATACATACATATATACAATTGCATATAGATATATATATCACCATATCCACCGAGCTTCACCACCCTACATCAACCATCGGCCTCCTTCTCCTCTTTATCACCACTGCAACCATCACCCGCCACCTCACAACATCGCAAGCAATCACCACCTTTATGACCTTCATCAGACAACAACCACCAAACACCCATTACTTTTTTTTATTAATATATTTCTGTTTTGGCAGTGATTCATCAATCGAAAACCACCACTTCCACCCCTTCACTCTTATAACCAAGGACCCGTTAAAACCACCAACCATTGAACACCACCTCTCCACCATCTTCAACCTTAAATATCACCATTTAATCACCAAAATCATTCGAATAAAACTGTTGCAACTCGTTTATCTTGTTTTTACTTACTGTTTTTCTGTCAAAGATCACCACCGAACCACCCTCTTCATCGAACCAGCTGCAACATCCATTTACTTTTATTGTTTAGCTGTCGCTATGCTTAATTTTTCTGTTTTCCTAATCGAGCACCACCCCAAACAGTCACCTGGTACTCGATCATTTCTGTTTCTGATTGCAGCCATTGTTTTACTGCTGTCTTTGCAGCCTAGAACCACCTCAAACCACCCCATCCACAACCACTGCTACAGCTGCTGTCATACTTCTATTTTCTATCTCAAACGGCCCTTTATATATTTTTCTTTCCTTCTCGTCGATGGGTTGATGCTACTGCAGCTGTATGTATATGTTTCTGTTAAAAAGATGATGAATAATTCTTGGGTTTTGTTTTGAAGAAGATGAAGGAGAAAAGGAGAAACATAAAAATGGGCTATGTAGATTTTAGGATGCCATAGTATCTGAAAAGTAATTATGGTCGAATGGTTGAGGAGGTGGTTGTTTATTCGAGAGGTCACTGGTTCGAATCTAGACCATGACATTTCTTTTTAATTAGCAATAAAAGTTAGTGTTGGGCTGAGACCTAATTTCCTTGTTGGGCCAAGAAGTGTGTTGGGCCGTATTAAAGAATTTGGGCTGGAATAACTAGTTAGATTATTACTGGTTATGACAATCTTGAAAGATGTACAATTAAGACGAATAAATGATGATGATGAAGTTGTGAGATAGGTAATAACACAGATTTATAAGGCTTAAAAGAATTTAATGTTCAAGTTAAATCAAGAAGTAACATACAGCTCAATGGTTAGTAGTGTGGGTGTTTAAGCGAGAGGTCGCGGGTTCGAGCCCGGGCATAGTCATTATTTTTGGAACTTTTTCTTGAGGTAGTTTTACTTATTTTTATTATTACTCTTAGTGTTATTATTATTATTATTATTATTATTATTATTATTATTATTATTATTATTATTATTATTATTATTATTATTATTATTATTATTATTATTATCATTATTATTATCATTATTATTATTAATATTATTATTATTAAAATAGGTATTAACATATAACATTTTACTTATTACTATTATCATTATTATTAGTATTATTATTATTATCATAAAAATTTACAACTTCTTACTTATTATTTATTAATATTATTTTATCAAATAACTACTAGTTATATAAAACTATACTTAACACATAAAACATAACTATATTTTATTTAAAATACATAAAATGAATATATTTTTGAAACATATATGTATTAATATAAAATTGACATCATTGATAAATATATATGTATATAAATTTGTCCGATTACAAAATAGGTATTAATATATATAACTAATATAGGTTCGTGAATCCGAGGTCAACCCAACACTTGTTAAATGACGTCATATGTATTTTTACTACAAAATACAGTATGGTGAGTTTCATTTGCTCCTTTTTTTTTAATTGTTTTTGCAATATATATTTTTGGACTGAGAATACATGCTCTGTTTTATAAATGTTTTACGAAATAGGCACAAGTACTAAAAAAAATTCTACGTGGGTTTAAACCAGAAATATACCCTTAGCTTGGTAACATTAAACTACTTGTCTATGTACGGTAGGCGCGAATCCTAAAGATAGATCTATTGGGCTTGACAAACCCCATCCTGACTATGTGATGCTTTAGTACTTCGAAGTTATATTAAACACACCTGATCTGGTGTACTTTAGAGGGTAAAACATGAATGTTAAGGCTTGTTACCAGGTGCCTACAACTTATAGAGTACTTTTATACACTTGCGAGTGTAAATATATTTATAAACGGAAATCTTGTGGTCTATTAATATACTGAAATGATTGTTATGATAAACCTATGAACTCACCAACCTTTTGGTTGACACTTTTAAGCATGTTTATTCTCAGGTATGAAAGAAATCTTCCGCTGTGCATTTGCTCATTCTAAAGATATTATATGAAGTCGTACATGGCATATTTAGGTCAGTACCTCGCAATGGGACCAGATGTTGATGACTTCATCCAGGTAAATTAGGACGGGCCTTGACATTATCACTTCATACCATAATTTAAATTTTTTACATATGTAACTAACTTTATCCTCTAGCAAAGTTGGTAATCATTATCAAATCAAATATATATGATGCATATTTAAGCTATAATTATTAATTTCATTTTTATTCAAAAAAATCTTTAAATTAGCGTGTAAAATATCATTAAGAGTTAAGAACAACAAAAATTTAAATAGACAAATTCAAAACATGCAATCAAAACATATGCATATAGTATCAAACTAATCATGTATGTGTTTATTCCTAAATGTGACCAGTTTTTGATCATTACGCTTTTTTCTGATTTTTCTTAGTTTCAATAATGCATTTACTATTTAAATACATGAGATAAAACATCAAATATATTTTAATCACCATAACATATTACTCATATAATATATTATTAGTACTAATGTAATAGTTAAAGGCATGCTTATTATTTTCAAGATTCGTTAACACTTTATATAACTTATGAACGTAGTTTATGAAACACTTAAAACTCGAAAGACTAGCTAAACACATACTAAATCACATATTGCTTATTAGATAATGAAAATTCAGAGAGCATACGATTTGAAGACGGAAGTAAAGGAGGATAAAGGATGAGGGAATTTATATATGATCGAGTAGATGAAATATGGCAATGTATCGGAGATTTATAGAGCGATAACGAATCCAAAATCTTGATCTACCCCATCCTCGCAGGTCAAACTTTATAAAATCTACAGTTTCGAACCTAAAGCTCTGATACCATTTATAATGACCCTATCTTACAAAGTTTACTAAAAATAATGAAAAAGGAACTTAACATACAAAAGGGTGTTACTTAATCTTATTCAAAGTCAAAGCGAAAGTCAACCATGGTGAAAGTCAACCATAACTGATATTAAACTACAAGTAATAAAGTTTGAAAAACTCTAAGGCAAAGGTGCTAAGCTCACTTCAAATCTACACTCTTCCCTCGTTCCCAACGCACACTTGATTACCTGTCGTATAAAAAAGAAAAATGAAATACGACTGAGCCAAAGCCTAGTGAACGGATATAACAAACGCATGAGTATAGTATGACATGCAATGACATAATTTGATACAAGGTTTATTACAAAATAGACTCGTTTTCAAAACGAACTTATTATCAAAAGGAACCTATGTTCAAAACAAACTTATTTTCAACACGGACTAATTTTCAAAACGAAGTAAGAATAGGTATAAATCCACAATACGAAAGATGCCAATATATCAAAATGTACTACAAAACATCAATTTCATAAAATAATGCACTAAGAGTCAAAATAAGTATGTAACAAAGTATCAAAATGAAATCATATGGTAGCTACTCCACTAATCATTCATATCGGTGACGTTTCGCATGACACTGCGATAAACGTCCACTGCCAAAACAAAATCCTAGGATCGATCCATACGCCTCCTATCAAAATCAAATAACAAAGAGCTCGTACACCACCGGGTAATCAAAAGGAGACGTCATAGATATAACAAAATACATCGCTACGGTTGATGCCACATTATCGGTGTCACAATAATGCTCTCATGAGACCTCCATGAATAGGTTACTCTCAGGGACATTTTAAGAAACCGTTTTAACCGACGTAAGATTTCAAATTCCAAAACATTTTCACAATTTATTAAAGAACTTTAAAGAATTAATAAAATAAACTTAAATATTTTACGCTTAAACAATACTTAAAATGTTATATAAAATGTTATATTGTTTTATTATTAAAATCATGTGTCAACCCAACCGTTTGGTCTAACTTTTGTCACGAGTCATTTACATACTTTTTGAGCCCTTTAATTAAATTCAACTTGTAAGTAACTTAATGGGACATGTAAAGCCACATAGAATGAGGGACACTCGATACGAATCACCGTACCACTCGCCACACTCACACACGTTCTTTACCGAGTTATTTCAGGACTTTTCGGGGTTGTTTTTGTAACCTTTTTGGGCTGTTTCAGGGCTAAAATACCAGTTATCGCGGGCTGATTTCGCGGCTATTTCGGGTCTAAATTGGTTGGGTTTTCGAGCCACGATTTTGACACAATTTTCCAAAGACTAAAATATTATAATTTCCCCAAACTACAAATATGATTATCAATATAGTTACTACAAATATAAGTAAACGTTCATGAAATATAATAGTTCAAAAGTAACACCAGTTTATCACAATTACGTGCCCAAATTCTCTCTCTCACACATAAACAAACAAACTAACAAACACAAACAAACAACACAGTGTCAGACAAATGCTTCAGTTGACTTGAACTTGATTAGAGCTTTGAGCATCACTTTCTCTGGTAAGGTAGGCATGGTAGACATCGATCACTCGCTGATATCTCATTGCTTCCTCCCGTTTATCTTCTCTGAAGGTTATGTGATGGCGGTGAAGAACATTTACATCAAATCTCGATAAGTTCCTTAGCCACATAGGATTCAAGATCCTAACATTTTTGAACTGGATGCTTCCATCTTCCTTCTCAATTGCAGTAAGAATCACTGTTTCTTCCGACAACTCATCATAAAATCACCACCTGAAGTTTCTGCAATTGTCCTTGGGTAATGGCATCAAAGGAGATTGTTTCATATACTTTGCTGGGCTGAACTTAACAACACGTATAGGTCTACCTTTTGAATTTAGCTTTGTCGGGTGCATGGAGAACCTGGCAGCTGTTGACTTGAAGATATCCCATTTCCATGTCTTGTACTCAACCCTGAGTTTTCTTTGGAACCATCTAGACAGATCACTATCTTCAGTGTTCAACATCCTCAACTTAGCAAGTTGCATAATCTCAAACTAAGGTAGAGTCTTAAAGTGACTTGGTCGTGGCATGTAGTCAACTCCTCCTTCCCTCTTGATTGCAAAACAATTGATCTCTTTTTTAGTAGCCCCAACTCAAAATCTTACGCTTTGCATACTTCTTGGTTCACTTCCCTTTCTCATAGAAACTGAAAAACTTTGGCTCGAGTTCTGGCTTATTGACCTGATTCGGATTTACAACATTTTGTTTCCACCAATTATGTTGGATCTCATCTTCTTCCACATTCCGACACACCGTAACCCTTTCATCACGGTCAAACCATCAGTTAATATCTCCCCATCCCTCGGCTTTAGCTTGTTCGGCTTGAATTTTCTTTCTCTTCTTCTCATTTTCCTTCTTCTCTTTCTAATCGAGTAGTTTCTTATGTCGGATGCTTTGGTTTTTCTCCATCAACTTGTCAATTTCCTTCACTTCCCTCTTGTATACCTTCCTCGCTTTTTCAAGTTCATTCAAATTCTTCATTTTCTCCTCACTACTCAAATTAAAGAAGTCACTTAAGGTATTGAGTGACGGATTTGAGTACGGCTTGAGTGAAGGTATCACAATTTCAACTGTCTATTCTTCTTCTTCTGATTTTGTATCAAACTCATCCTCAGATTCAACAATCACTTCCTCTTTCAAAATCTCTTCCTCAACAAAACCTGGAGTCTTTTCATCTTCAAAAACATTTCCACATCACTCAAATCGATATTTTAGATTGATTCGTGAGGAATTTCATCAACTGGCTCTTTTTTTAGTGCCTTCTCTTCAGCTTCAACTGCATCTGCATCCTCTGTATCATAATCACTATCGTATGCCAGAGCAGCAAGCTGTTCAGTTAAGAAATCACTTGGTGGAAGATTCCCCTTTTCTGCATCATTAAAAACATTTGAATAGTTCATATAATATTCAGAGGTAAACACCTCACCGTATTCATTGAAGCTTTGAATAGGTAGAACTAATGGATAATCAAAAGAGGGTCCTCCAATCTCAGCATCAGCATGCTCATCATCTCCTCCATCACTTCCACCCAGCTCAAAGTAATCGTGTTCTTCTCCGTCAGTAATCAATTTGGTTTAAACCCAAACAAAAGTGTACAAATAGGACACCCAAATTGGTCCTATAATGTCACTTTATAGGACCTTTTGGCCTGAAAGGACCAACAGGACATGTGTACCAACTAATGCGGTCGTATAAAGTATAGACGCAAAAAAGTGTCCTAAAAGGTAATAAAATTATGAAACCAATTATCGGGTCCTATAATATATATAACGACCACATAGAAAAGTCCTTACAAGTATATATCGAGTGACTTCTATTTAGATTGGGACATACAAAAGGGTCCTAAAAGTAAAAAAAATATATTAGTACCAACAAAGTGGTCCTATTTAAGTTTTATATTTTTTAAGGACCAAAAAAATGGTCCCATTATTATGTTAATACCCAAATATGAGTTCTATTATAAAAAAAAACACTACATTAGTACCAATAAAAAAGGTCTTAATGTATCTATATTCTTGTTTACTACCAAGAAAAAGGTCCCAATATACACAAATGTTACTTTAGTACCACATAAAAGGGTCCTAATATAATAATTTTTAAGATTAGTACCACTAACAAATGTCCTAATATATATTTCTTAAACCTTAAAACCACAAAATGGGTTCTAATATATAATAAGATGTTAATTTAGTACCAAATACAAAGTCCTAATATAATATTTTCAAGGTTGGTACCATTTAAAAAGTCCTAACACAATTGTATTTTTAGACAATACGGGGTCCTTTCAAGTGATAGTATTAAAACCACAAAATGAGTCCTTTCAAGCCATAGTAATTCCGAATGGGTTTCTATATTTGGATCCGGTTCGGATATTCGGGTCCGGTTCGAGTTCTTTTACGATTCAGGTATTCAGATCGGGTTAATTATTTGGACCCGGATCGGATTATTGGATCCATATATTCGGGCCTGGATTCAATTTAATTCAAATTTTCGACATTCAATTAATAATTTCTATAAAAAATAATTATAAAATAAAACATAATCATATTATAATAAATTGTACTCATAAATTGAAAAACACCAAACATTATAAATTCATAGATAATCCAACATATCAATACTAAAATAACATTCGACAAAGAAAATAAAAACAACGAAAAGTAAAGAAGAACGTCTTCGATCAACACATATCTTTAATAATTCAAGGGTACCACCTAAAAAAAATCATATATTTATAAGCATAAAAGTGCATGTTATATATAAAAATTAATATTATCAAAATTTTATGATAGACATACCGATATGAACGTAGAAGGCCACACGATAGTTACGCCTGTAGCGTCTTCAATTTTCTTAATCAGATCAAATGGCCTAACCACATCAGCACCTTTTTTAAGGACATGCTGAAGATGTACCGCACACCAATCATCTCCAATCTCTACACCGCCAATTACCTCAGTTGGATCCAAGGTCCTCAACCATCCTCTTCCTACCTTTTCGCTAGGATTAAGTATATTGTGTAAAAAAACTTCATCTCCAACCTAGAAATAAGTATGCAATAAGCAGTTATGAATGTTAAAGGTAAATATCAAACACATTAAGGTGTTAAATAGAACAATACCTTAAGAAGTGAAGCTACATTGACTACATGAGGCCCTGTGGTGTTGTGCTATCTTCAACAACTGAACCATCCTTACTTGCCAACTGTTCTTTCAGATGAACATTTTCTTCAGTAAGTTCTTTATTCTTGTGTTGTGTCAATAATAACAGAAGATAATTACTATGTAGGGTTATGAAGCAGCTTATCAAAAAAGAAGAAATCTAGATTCTCATGCATTGAATCATATGTCTTTTCGAAGTACTTGACTTCCAAATGCTACGATAGAGGGCTAGCTTGGGTGAAGAAGAAGAACATATTTTCTACTAGATATGTGGTTCTTCCCATTGTAACCGGGTAGGTACATGTATAGTATATATGTTTGAGTGTTTTGGTTTTTTCAATTTGAACATTGTGTGTGTGGGTGTGTGTGGTGTATACTTACATATGTGTAGCTTTGTTGGTATGTGATAAATATATCCATATCTATTTTGCAGGGGTCATTGGGTGGTCACAATATTCAGTAACTTTGATGGAATGAACAATTCACGGTGCATCTTGTTTCTAGATTCATTGTTATCAACCGACTTCTCTAAAATGCTTCAAAAAAAGATTAAACGGTAATGTTATTTTAGACAATTATGTATTTATATAATTTGTTAAGTAGAACTCTGTTTAATTTCATTCTAGATTCATTTATTCACATGGCAGATTTGTTGTTGACGTATACAAAATTTCAGGGATGATAGAAGCTCCAGAAAACTCGTGCCAAATACCATTTATATTTCCTAAGGTTTTTATCATGTCTCACAAATTTTTCCTTGTGTGTTATTTGCATTAATCAGTTTTTTGTGATTGTTTCATGGTTGCCTACTCAGTTTTGGTATGTTGTTTCATGGTTGCCTAGTTAAACCTGTAAACATGTGTAAACCGACAGGTTCCACAACAAACTGATGGTGATTCATGTGGTTATTTTGCTCTTTACTATATCAAGCTCTTTCTTAAGGATGCTCCTAAAAGGTTTAAGCTATTGGATGGATACCCATATTGTGTAAGTTGCCTTGACCCATTTTACTTCACACATATCCTTATTGACATTATAAAGTCAAGTGAGTTACAATTATGCCTTACTGTGTTTGTAGATGAAGGAAGACTGGTTTAGTTCCAAGGACTTGGAAAAATTTCGCCGTTTGATAGATATGCAGATTCCAAGCATATGACGTTGTTCATTTTTGGATATAACTAGTTTCGTTTTATTTGTGATCGTTTCTTTGTGGATTAAACTTGTTTATTTTAGATGGAACTAGTTTCGCTTAAAACATCTATTTTTAGTGTTATGTTTAATGTATTGCATGACATGGCAATATTATTATAAGTTATGGAAAGGAACTAGTATCTTTTGTATATGGCCTGAATGTTAGTTTACAAATTTTACTATTGTTCTACTACTGGATTGTAAAGTAAATTGTTAGATTTATGGTTGATATGCTTATATGATCAACCTCTAATATTATCTGTTGTTATGAATTAGTCCATTGTATAATATAAGTTAATAGTGTAAAATGGCTAGTTGAATTTCTACTAATTAGCTTTTAACGCTAGAGTATGAAGTTTTATGAATTTAGAAATGAAATAGCAAGATGAATCATATTACTAGTCATATTCTTGTTAAAATATATTTGCTTGAAGTTTAACTAGTCCTATTTATATCTATATTATTGAAATTTTAGTTAACAAAAGGCGAGTATATGAATTCGGGTTTCTTCGTGTATATGAGTCGGGTAATCGGGTTTGTATCTAAAACCATCCTGGAATTCGAAACCGAAAAAAAAATTAAAACCGTCCCCATATATTGAGTAATAAATAGTTTTATTTTGTATTTCTTTTATCATTATCATTATCATTATTATTATTATTATTATTATTATTATTATTATTATTATTATTCTTATTATTATTATCATTATTATTATTATTATTATTATTATTATTATTATTATTATTATTATTATTATTATTTATTATTATTATTATTATTATTATTATTATTAATATTATTATTATTATCATTATTTATTATAATAATTATTATTATTAATATTAATATATATTAATATTAATATTAATATTAATATTAATATTAATATTAATATTAATATTACTGCAACAAAACCCCCAATCTCGCATTCCATTCTATTTTCTCGTGAACATCGACTTCTATCAAAAAACCCTATTCTTATCGCGGAAGAATTATGCATCATCTTTATCCATAATCAAGAACAGGTACGTTTGATTTCTAACCATATTAACTTTCGTTTATAGTTTGTGACTATTCAACCAATTTTTGCTGGTACGATTATGCATGAATGCTTTGTTAGAGTAGATAAATGTGTAGGGTTTAATTGTAGGTTAAATTGAGAAACTAGACATTTATAATTTGGACCCGATTGTAGGTTAAATTGAGAAACTAGACATTTATAATTTTACTTGATTGTGTTAAAAATACTTAACACAAGTTTATAATTTGTCTGATAACCTGCTGATTAATTTGTTATTATTTGTTTTAGATTCAAGCAATGGCAGATAATAGAACCCCACAACGCAAATCCTCGAGACTTATGCAAGCTTGTAAATCTACTGGGAATTCTCAAAAGGTAATGATAAATAGTTCTAATAGTTGAAGTTTCATGTATTAATTATGGCCGTTAGAAACTACTGTGATACATGTATTCCTAAATTTTGATTATGACTTTAAAATATTACTGATTTATTAGTAGATATATAATATAATGTTAATTACATCAATTAATTATTTCAAGTTCTTATATTTTTATGCAGAAAGTGCTCAACAATAAGACTACGCCGTCAAAAAACAAAACACCCATCAATGCTTTGGTTGTTTATGAACATAGAGACACGGTGACTATGACAGCGAGTGATAAAACAAATAAATTGAAAAAGAAAGGTGTGGATACTACCAGTACTGAGTATATGCTTCGTGATTTTGATTCTGATTCTGTCTTTGATGATGATGATAATCCAAGGACTAAACTTACTAACCCGGTAATTACTAGATAATATTAGTACTTTATTTATTAAATATGAACATATTTTGTACATATAGTTTTTGAGTACTGTTACTTAATTATTTCTAGGTAATACGAATAAAAGGTAAATACAAGAAAATTCCCAGCTCCACGAGACAGGAGCCTGATTATGAAGCTAAACGAAGAGTGAGGATGGCAGAGAATGCAAAAATATGAAATGAGTTAGGCTTGAAACGTCTTAGCCGGATGCTCGGTATGGCATGGGTTGATAAAGCAGTGGAATCTCCCGATTCAAACGAAGAGTATGTGCCTCATTCTGAAGAAGATGATACAAATCCTGAAGTTCCTAAAAAGGTAATATATTTAAAGCTGCTTATATGGTTCCATAATCGGACTAAATTATTCTAAACTGTATTAACTATCATAATACTAGGTTCTGTAAAATACTGAATCCATATATATGTTCTAACTCTTTGTGATTAATTTTTTTAATTTGTCATTTATCTTTGTTTTTTGCTGACCTTAAATCACCATATATGTTGTGCTAATTTTTTTATTGCTTCTTTGCAGGAAATGATAAAAAGAAAGAGAATGGCAAAAGTAAACGTTGTGGCTACCCGTATAACACGCCAAACAACACGAAATTAAAATACCAATGGGACCAATGAAGCATGTGGTTCAAAAACTCTCAAAACCTCGACACATAAGAAACAGAAGCAAACATCAAAGGTTTCATTGATGCCGCCTCATATAAAGCCTGCAACAATGATAGAGGAGCTTATGTGGAAGAATAAGATCATTGGGCCACGTACCTTACATTGGCCGACACTTGAAAAACTCAATGTACATACTTAGTTCGAAAAATGGTTGACTCCTGCTTGGAAGAGGTTATTCAACATCACACAACCGGTTTACAAAGAACTCATTTATGAATTCTTTAATACTTATCGGTTCAACAAGTACATTGATAGTGTGACTTCAAGATCAGCTATGAAGTTCTCACTACTAGGTAAAGATTATGAACTTTCATTTTCTGAATTTGTGATGGCTATGAAGTTATATACCACTGTTGAAGTCGATAGTCAGGATTTTATTACTGGTATGACTGGTTGGCCGTCTGGTGTTGAACCACGTGATTTTTGGACAACTTTTGGAACAGGGGAGTTCCAAACATCCTTGTCATCCACATCGATCACTCAACCACGTTATAAGATACTGCATCGAGCAATTACTGAAATGATAAATCAACGTGCCACCTGCACTTACAACGTTACACGATTTGACTTGCTGTATATGTATTATATTGTTCATAATACACCGTGTAATTTGGCTAAGTGTTTAGATCGGTATTTATATAAGAGCTCGGGGAAGAAACATAATGTTGATGTGTGTGGTGGAGCCTATATAACCCAGCTAGCTCTAGGTTTTGGGGATACTACTGAGAGTGATTTACTTTCTTTGACAGAGTTGGCAATTACGACATACTTTGATGAAGCACATTTAGTAAATCTAGAGATAATTGAAAACAAAAACTGTTCTGGTGCTAAAAAAAGTGATGCATGGAAAGAAATATCTAATGTCAACATTCAAGCTATCCAAGATCCCCGATTCAGTGGTTTGGAAAATGATTTAGATTAGACGAATAAGGCGTTACGTTTTTGTCTATAAAAACTAGGTCATTCTTTTTCTCCCTGTCCTTCCTCTGTTCGTGGACCTGGTCCTTCATCTGGTCATGCTGCTGGTCAATCTGCCCGTGGATTCACAAAAAATCTGCTGCTCATTTTCCGTCAAATTGTTGAAACTTAAGGTTCTTTCAGTGGGTCATCTTCAGGTAATAGAGTGGGTTGCAATCAACTGCTTCCATTTAGATTTGTGTTCTATTGTTGCAGATCAAACTATGTTTATTTTGGGTTATGTACTTTGTTTGTTATGTTTAATAATCATGTATGTTTGATAACTAGTACAATACTTTGGAAGTAGTATGTTTTGGTTATTTTGATCACTATTCTGAATTATATGTTGTTGATCTTGTTTTGTATCTGAACAATATAATACATGATGTATTATGATGTAATCTGACTTGTAATCTGGGTCTTGTTTTATACAACTGACAAGTTGTATAAATTTCAGTTACACAGGTTTTAATATGATGTCAAAACTGTCCCTCCTATATAGATTAAATGGTGAATTAATGGCGTATTATATTCAATTACACAGGTTTTACTCATCACGAACTAGTAAGGCGGTTTAAGGTAAAAAGTGTGGGATGTTTGTGTGATTTAACAGGAGATGGAAATTTATACCGTTTCAATTTGACTTTCGTTTTTGGATATTTTGCAATGCTTTACCCACAGAAGCCCATTTCTATTTAATTTATTTTATGTTTCCTATATGTTTGTATAACTTGTAAACCTAAAGCTGCTTTACTATGCATTTGTTTCCATGTTGATGTATACGATTGTTGAACAATGGCCACGACCATCGTTGTTACTTCAAATCAACACTTGATACAATGGACACATCCATCATTGTTACATATGTGTTTGATGACTAGCCATTTGTTCAAATCAACACATGATAATTAAGACATCAAAACCTGCTACATCATATTAAAGATTCAAAATTTCTGAAAAATCTACTATGATACGACATAATTATATCATGTCATATTAGCTTAGGATATAATACGACTAGGACAAATAAATGTCCTATAATTGTATATTTAATATGACTTTTGTATAAGCTGTCCTATAATTTAACACGTAATATGACACCAAACAGTTAAATGTCTTATAAAGTCCCATTTAATGGGTCACAAAAAAGTGTCCTATGTAATGACATGATAATTAAGACCCCAAACACTATAAATGTCCTAAAAATTATCAATGATATGACATAAGTATTACATGTCCTATTAGCTAAATATATAATACAAATTGGACAAAATAAATGTCCTATGATAGTATATTTAATATGACTTTTAAATAAAGTGTCCTATAAAGTAACACGTAATGTGACACCAAACCGTTAAATGTCCTATAAAGTCCCATTTAATGAGTCACATTTAAAGTGTCCTATGACATCATATGATAATTATGACACAGATAACTAATCAGTCCTTTTAAAGAATTTAAGTGTCCAATTATATCTACTATAATGAGACAAACACATTTAAATGTCTTATAAAGTCTCTTTATATGATACACAATTTAAATGTCATATTATATCATATTAGCTATTATGATATTTAGGACCCCAGAAAATCATTTGTCCTAATAACATACATTTATAGGACTTACATTCAAAGTGTCCTAATATGTTACAGTATAATAAGACTCTCGTAAAAAATGGCCTCTAAAGGCCTATTTCATATGACCTTCATATCAAGTGTCCTATTACATAAACACATAATGAGACCCTAACAAATAAATGTATTATAAGCTCCTCTAATAGGATCTACTTTCTAAGTGTCCTATGAAAATATGAGCTAATAGGACACAAAAAATAATGTGTCCCACAAAATAGCATTTTAGGACCCAACTCTAAAAGCGTACATCATAATGGGACCTAAATTATGTATGGTCCTATTTAAGTGGCTTTTAGGACTAAATTTTAAAAGGTCACAGAAAAAAAAGTCCTATAAGTGGACTTTTGTTGTAGTGTTTTTCCAGAAGTGAGTCTTTTAACCTTGTCGATTAATGTTTTCAGTTCGGTTTCATACTTGGTCTGGACTTCAGTTAACTGCTTATTCATCAACTTCACCTTCTGTTTTTGAGACTTCACCTGTTTCCACGGCTTCTCATTTTCCTTTTCCAACATTTCAATCTTAATCGCGCTTGTTTTCTTATCCTCAACTGCTTGATTTTCAAGATTGTTCATTCGGGTAACCGTTGACATCAACAAGCTCTGTTGTTCCTTGAACTAAGATTGAGTCACTTGGGATGGTCTAGCAGTAGCTCTAGCATCTTTTGTGAATCTGGTAGGTTGGTGTTGAGTTTGTTGCCGAAAACCATTGTGAGAGGATCTTTGAGGTGAGTCATTGTAATGCTTTGTTCTTCTTTTTTTCTTATGAGGTTGTTTAGAAGACATCGGTTCCTTTCCTTTTCGCTTCCTACGGATCAACTCAGTATCTTCCTCAGTAGCCTCATAATCATCATCATTGTCATCACCTTGATTAACTCCCTGGGATTCACCTACATTCCTCTGTTTTTCACCTTCCTCTTATTCATCATCAGTCACCTCATAATTAGAATTAGAGTTTTCATTTCTCCACTCATTCCTTGGAGGACACCTGTAGTTCTCCTTCTTTAGATGACAGACAAATACCCTTTCAAAATCAGGTCTGAGTTCATCGTTTCTGGTCCGCATCATCCTTTTAAAGGTCACAACATTCATTAGAGCCAGTGGAATAACATCAGGTTCAATTTTAGGTAGACTGGGGGCTGCATCATTGATGATTAGCTGAAGAAATCTCGCATAGATGAGATATCTTTAAGTTGTGCTAAAGTGGTTAGCCTTGAAATAATGAAATACAAATCCCGAGAAATCATAAGGAGCCTTAAGTACAAGAGCAATAAACATGCTCTGCATCTTCTCATTCAGCTTGTCAAAACCAGCTTTTCTGTGAAATGTCCCGTTCTTATTGATTAAAAACGTTCCATATTAATTGATTTCGTTGCGAGGTTTTGACCTCTATATGAGACGTTTTTCAAAGACTGCATTCATTTTTAAAACAAACCATAACCTTTATTTCATAAATAAAGGTTTAAAAAGCTTTACGTAGATTATCAAATAATGATAATCTAAAATATCCTGTTTACACACGACCATTACATAATGGTTTACAATACAAATATGTTACATCGAAATCAGTTTCTTGAATGCAGTTTTTACACAATATCATACAAACTTGGACTCCAAATCTTGTCCTTATTTTAGTATGCAACAGCGGAAGCTCTTAGTATTCACCTGAGAATAAACATGCTTTAAACGTCAACAAAAATGTTGGTGAGTTATAGGTTTAACCTATATATATATATATATCAAATCGTAACAATAGACCACAAGATTTCATATTTCAATACACATCCTATACATAGAGATAAAAATCATTCATATGGTGAACACCTGGTAACCGACATTAACAAGATGCATATATATAAGAATATCCCCATCATTCCGGGACACCCTTCGGATATGATATAAATTTCGAAGTACTAAAGCATCCGGTACTTTGGATGGGGTTTGTTAGGCCTAATAGATCTATCTTTAGGATTCGCGTCAATTAGGGTGTCTGTTCCCTAATTCTTAGATTACCAGACTTAATAAAAAGGGGCATATTTGATTTCGATAATTCAACCATAGAATGTAGTTTCACGTACTTGTGTCTATTTTGTAAATCATTTATAAAACCTGCATGTATTCTCATCCCAAAAATATTAGATTTTAAAAGTGGGACTATAACTCACTTTCACAGATTTTTACTTCGTCGGGAAGTAAGACTTGGCCACTGGTTGATTCACGAACCTATAACAATATATACATATATATCAAAGTATGTTTAAAATATATTTACAACACTTTTAATATATTTTGATGTTTTAAGTTTATTAAGTCAGCTGTCCTCGTTAGTAACCTACAACTAGTTGTCCACAGTTAGATGTACAGAAATAAATCGATAAATATTATCTTGAATCAATCCACGACCCAGTGTATAGGTATCTCAGTATTGATCACAACTCAAACTATATATATTTTGGAATCAACCTCAACCCTGTATAGCTAACTCCAACATTCACGTATAGAGTGTCTATGGTTGTTCCGAAATATATATAGATGTGTCGACATGATAGGTCAAAACATTGTATACGTGTCTATGGTATCTCAAGATTACATAATATACAATACAAGTTGATTAAGTTATGGTTGGAATAGATTTGTTACCAATTTTCACGTAGCTAAAATGAGAAAAATTATCCAATCTTGTTTTACCCATAACTTCTTCATTTTAAATCCGTTTTGAGTGAATCAAATTGATATGGTTTCATATTGAACTCTATTTTATGAATCTAAACAGAAAAGTATAGATTTATAGTCGGAAAAATAAGTTACAAGTCGTTTTTGTAAAGGTAGTCATTTCAGTCGAAAGAACGACGTCTAGATGACCATTTTAGAAAACATACTTCCACTTTGAGTTAAACCATATTTTTGGATATTGTTTCATGTTCATAATAAAAATCATTTTCTCAGAATAACAACTTTTAAATCAAAGTTTATCATAGTTTTTAATTAACTAACCCAAAACAGCCCGCGGTGTTACTACGACGGCGTAAATCCGGTTTTACGGTATTTTTCGTGTTTCCAGGTTTTAAATCATTAAGTTAGCATATCATATAGATATATAACATGTGTGTAGTTAATTTTAAAAGTCAAGTTAGAAGGATTAACTTTTGTTTGCGAACAAGTTTAGAATTAACTAAACTATGTTCTAGTGATTACGAGTTTAAACCTTCGAATAAGATAGTTTTATATATATGAATGAATGATGTTTTGAACATCATTACTACCTCAAGTTTAGTAGGTAAACCTACTGGAAGTGACAAGAAATGATCTAGCTTCAAAGGATCTTGGATGGCTTGAAATTTCTTGAAGTAGGATCATGACACAAAAACAAGTTCAAGTAAGATTTTTACTCGAATTAAGATAGTTTATAGTTATAGAAATTGAATCAAAGTTTGAATATGAATATTACCTTGAATAAGAAAGATAACCTACTGTATATAACAAAGGTTTCTTGATCTTAGATGATTACTTGGAATGGATTAGAAAGCTTGGAAGTAAATTAGTAAACTTGAAGGGATTTTTGAAGTGTTCTTGAAGTGTTCTTCCTATGATGATTATAGCTTGATTCTTGAAGTGATTTTTGATGAAGATGATGATTAACTACTGGAAAAATACGTTCATAATAGTGTGTGTGTGTTGAGAGAGAATTAGAAAGAGAATTGGAAGTGAAATGGAGTGAATGATGAGTGGTAATTGGTGAGTGGTGAGTGGGGTTAAAAAGAGTTCTAGTTAGTTGACTAGCTCATGGTAGAAGTTAAAATTGATTAGTCATACATGACATAATCAAGATTGGAATCCCATGCTAGTTCCTATTGGTATATACTCATAGTAAGTACGTTTTGAAGCTGTGTATAATACGGGTAAGAATACGACTAGAATTCTTGATGAAAGAAAAGAATGGAAAAGTAACTGTAACCATTTTCATTAAGTATGAGTGTTTTGATATATGTCTTGAAGTCTTCCAAAAGTATTTTAATACATCTAAATACACTACATGTATATACATTTTAACTGAGTCGTTAAGTCATCGTTAGTCGTTACATGTAAGTGTTGTTTTGAAACCTTTAAGTTAACGATCTCAATTAATGTTGTTAACCCATTATTTATTATATCTAATGAGATGTTAAATTATTATATTATCATGATATTATGATATATTAATATATCTTAATATGATATATATACATTTAAATGTCGTTACAACGATAATCGTTACATATATGTCTCGTTTCGAAATCCTTAAGTTAGTAGTCTTGTTTATATGTATATAACTCATTGTTAATATACTTATGGAGATACTTACTTATCATAATCTCATGTTAACCATATGTATATCCATATATATATCGTCATGTCGTTTTTACAAGTTTTAACGTTCGTGAATCGCCGGTCAACTTGGGTGGTCAATTGTCTATATGAAACATATTTCAATTAATCAAGTCTTAACAAGTTTGATTTCTTAACATGTTGGAAACATTTAATCATGTAAATATCAATCTCAATTAATATATATAAACATGGAAAAGTTCAGGTCACTACATTCTGTCTCTAAGACAATGCATCAAAACATGTGCCAAATAGCTATACTGTGGTGGTAGAAGTGTCTTCATCAGCCCAGAATTACCAATCAGGACACCAGAATATCCACATCTCTTAAATCAACCGTGGACCCTATCTCTATTCAGTGTCATATGAGAGTAGATCTCATCATTGAATCCAAGAACTCTCAAAATTATAGACTTAGAGATGATAACCTCGTTACCTTGAATGGTACTGATCAACTTAGCTTCATCACCAGATACATCAAACTGCACATTCTTCCAGAATTCTCTCTGATGAGTGTAATAAGCTGTGCACAGCGTAGAGATGGCTTTGTGGATCCTAGATCTCTTGAGAAACTTGATGATTCCCTTAAAATGACTTCCTTTCTCCAGAGTAGTGTCATACAGAGAAACCTAATTATTCTGCTTTCCCATTTCTAGTCGATCAGATAAATCAATAACTTCAGGTTGAATCACTGGTGGATTAACTAGAGGATTTGGAATTTGCTCCCCCTCAATTACTGGATTTATCACAGGAACATTCTCTTGAGCTTCTGCCATTGATGTAAATCTTAATAGTCTAAGAATAACAATAAGTTATAAACAGAAACCAGACAATTTAAATCATTAAAAAATTTGCAACAAAGTGTCATAACCATCTAAACAGGACAAATCGTGCAAGTGACAGACTTACACGTGCGACTGAAAGGTCAGTCGTGCAGTTCACAATGTCACTCGTGTCACTGTTGACACATTCGAGCAAAGACTTGCTTTTTAGACAATGTACACGGTTGAGGTAATACTCAAACGAGTGAGGGTCAACCGTGTGGTGACTCGTGCGGCTAAGCACATGTGTCAGATCAAGTATACGAGTGAGCAGCAAAACAAACACTAACTTATTTCATAAAAGTGAACTCAAATGTCTATACGGTTGAGCCTCAACCGTGCACTGACTTGTGCGAGTCATGTCTCACGCGTGCGAGTAAATGTCACTCGTGCATGTCTGAACAAAGCACATTAAATGAACTTTTCAAAATTTCTAGAACTCATGTTTGCCTGTTATAATGTCCGATTCTTATCACAATAGCAAGTTTAGTATTTGTCTAACATATAACAATAGCAAACTTTAACCAAAACACATCTAAAATTGACAAAATTGAACTTATAAACCACTAGGGTTTCGGTTCATATAAACAACAAATTAACACCTCAAATCTTGATGAAATCTTACCAAAATAGTGGCGATAGAGTCGGCTTAGTGTGCTTAACAAATCCTACGGTGGAAATTTAAAATGGAAACAATCGAATTTTTGAGAGAAAATGAGTGTGGAGGGAAAAACGTGACTGTCGGTGTTCATCCTCCCTATATTTATACTCCCAAGCTCAACCGTACGGTTAATTATGCATTTCACAATCCAACCGTGCGACTCAACTATCACTCGTGCGTTTGGCCTAGAAGTATAAGAGACTACCCTAAGGTTTGGCTATCCGTATGGTTCACCTCAAACTTATGGTCATCCGTACGGTTCAACTCTCAAGCGTGCGAGTGAGCCACTTTGGCAATTCAACTTTTCACAACTTAGGATTTTAACTCATTTGATTAATCTTAGAGCAAACTAGCACCTTATATTTTAGTCAGAAATCACTAATTCATCAAGGTATGAACATTAACACTTAGGAAATCCTGACATTTTGACCATATTAAATTTATTTCTCTAAGGACTCTGGTTTACAAAATGTATATCCTACAGTGGAATGTCATCTTAAGGTAACTAACTCCCTTAATCATTAAATCCTTCAAACAACATATGCTTCACAAACTCCTATCTCATGGATTGTGTGGTCAGATATATCTTGATCTCAACAAAGTTCTTTCAGATGTCATTGCACTTTCAGAGGATAATAAGAAAATAAATGAAAAACAAATCTTTATAAATTTTCTGAATGATAATGTCATGTAACTAAAATTATGCAAAAGAAATACATTCTATCATTAAATGCAATAACATGCAAAACCAAAATCTTTTTGTTGTTATATGATTATCAATGCAAAATATTTAACATAAACATACATCTAAACATATCTAAACATAAATCCACATTCTTTTTGTGAGCAAGATGATTAGAATAATAAAAATGGATCAGAACTGACATATTGAATCAACTTCTGTTGTTCATTCCCAATTGTCCAGTCTATGTCTATTATCATGCAATTACTGATATCAATCCTCATTAAAGATGATCAGATTCCTTCCGAACACTTCGACAATCATGTTGGCATTAATTACTTGAACACTATAGAGCAGTGACTTTTGAGGTCACACTGAGTTCATTAATCCTTGATTCTTTCATCACTTATGATTGTGCGTTGTTTTAGGTTGTCAATTCATTAATGTTACTTTCCGTTATCTATATCCATGTACTTCATTCAAATTAAACAGGATGATTCTTACTGCATTTTGAATAACCCTGTCAGCCTTTGGCTTCTACCAATGTGTTGACAATTTTCAATCTAGTTGGCTCGGCAGATCTCAGAATATTTTGGATTATCCGAATAGGTGCAAAACTTACCATGGGCATTGGTCTACAGTTAAAGCAGACATACCCGATGACCAGTCGTCACACGAAATGAATCTCAGGGCCCTTAACTTCTTTATGTTCAAGTTGACATGGAAAAAGGAATCGAAAGATAAACTTTCATATATATATATATATATATATATATATATATATATATATATATATATATATATATATATATATATATATATATATATATATATATATATATATATATAGGTAAGTATCTTCCTAACTTACAGCCTTAATGGGTATAACTCTAAATCGCAGACAGCAAGAATCTTGATAGTTCGATGTGAACGTTGTAATTAAACAATTCAAGCTACATGGAGGCGTCACACTAAGAATGATCTGAGTTCTTTATGAGCACTTCATGAATCAACATTCTTCATACTTTCAAACTTCAAGACTTTGCCATCTTGATATGCCAATTATTATTGACATTGATTTTCTTTAGTTATTTGACTTTTTCAGCATATCATTTTCTTTTGATATATTGATTTTGAACTGCATCATGAATGGATTTTCCATCATGTCTTTGTTGTACTCATGCTTGTACTCATGTTTCTTTGTTGTGTGCTCAGATCACTCGAAGGTGTTCTCCCTTAAACGCTGAACGGTCCGCAATAAAGAATCACACTTTTCAACTTTAAGCGAGAAGGGACACTTACTTCGACATAAACTAATTTTCTCTGTATTTTCGGGGTTAACTTTCGATTATTAAGTTTTAGGCCCATGACAACGTGGTATGCACCAGCCAAACAGATAATCCCCAACTCCTTAAATGATCTTTTGAACATCCCAATCATAGCTGTTAGGCTGAATTGGTGCAACAACGTTTGAATATTGCTTAGGGACATTCCAAACCAACCATTTATAATGATTATCAATTATGATAGGGGATACCCTCAACCGACTATTGAGTTCCTCAACAATTATCATTTCATACAGATTCGGAGATACTTAGGTGACTACCTTCAAATGCTACAGATCGTCCATGACTTCTGATTCTTAGATGATAGTTATTCTTAGTATGATTGTCTAACGCCAAGAGTTCTTAAGTCACGTCTATCAGTACATCACACAACAGATAAACATAAACGTTCAAATTAGTCCTTACTAATCAATTATCAATTCTCAGTAGAGTAATTTCTTCATCTCCATCACATTAATCAAAAAAAGATCATTTTCGGAATTTTCTACTTTTTATGGTTTTCTGATGAGGCATTTTGCACTTTTTAGGTATTTTCTACTGAGACTTATACTCCCCCTAAAATACTAAAACATAAATTTTTTTGTCTTTTAGCATTTTAAACAAAAGAAACAGAAAATAGCTATAGACTAGCATGCAAACATGAAAGAAATCATGTAGAGATATGGAGATAGCAAACATAAAAATGCAGTACAGATAAACAGAAACTAATTATCTATATGTCATGCAACCTACATGTAGAGTCTAAAAGATTGATTAAACCTCACATGCGACATCTAAAATTACTTTATCTCGATCAACAATGTCGTTCATCTCTAATACGAGCAAGAACATAGGCTTATCAAAAGCCTTAGTATAAAGATCAACCCTCTGGTCCTTAGTACCTATTCTCTTAACCTCTATTATCTTTTTCTCATGGCAATCTCTGATAAAGTGATACTCAACTCCTATGTGCTTTGTCTTAGAATGTTGAACATGATTCTTACCAACAGCAATAGCAGTAGTATTATCAATATAAAGAGGAGAGAAAGAGATTCTTAGTCCGTAATCACGAAGTTGTTGTTGAATCCAGACAACTTGTGAACAACAACTAGCAGCAGCAACATATTCAGCTTCACATGTGGAAAGTGCAACTGCAGTCTGTTTCTTGCATTGCCAGGTCACCAGCCTTTCACCTAGAAACTGACATCCTCCTGATGTAAATTTGTTGTTAATTTTGCATCCTGCATAGCCTGAATAACTGTAAGCTACAAGATCAAACTTGTCATCATTAGAGTACCAGATGCCAAGATTTGGAGAGTGTAACAGATAACGTAAAATCCGTTTGACAGCTTTCAGATGAACTGTATTAGGATTAACTTGGTAACAAGCATAAAGACATGTGCGAACATTATATCCGGCGTAGATGCAGTGAGATACATGAGCGATCCGATGATTGCTCGATAGTATGCTGGATCAACATGCTCCCCTTCACAGTCTAGTGAAATCTCGTGATTTACAGCTAGCGGGGTTGAAACTGGACGTTCTTGAGTCATACAGAAATGTTCGAGTATATCATTCACATATTTTGCTTGGTGAAGAAAAATTCCATTGTCTGTTTGTTTGACTTGCAAACCAAGAAAATAATGTAGGAGACCCAATTTAATCATTTCGAATTCGTCCTTCATAACCTGCTCAAATTCGTCAACGAGTTCCTGCTTAGTAGAACCGAAAATGATGTCGTCGACATAAATCTGGACCAAGATAATATCTTCATCTTGTACTTTTGTGAACAGAGTATAATCTACCGTGCCTATTTGATATCCTTTTTTGATCAGATAACTTGACAATCATCCATATCAAGCTCTAGGGGCTTGATGTAATCCATAAAGGGCTCATCGTAATCGGTAAACTTTGTCAGGATGAAGATGATCTTCAAAACCCGGTGGTTGATTGACATATACTCTTTCATTAAGCTTGCCATAAAGAAAAGCACTCTTAACATCCATTTGTTACACTTTGAACTTCATGAATGATGAAAATGCCAAGAATATACGGATAGCTTCCAATCTGGCTACAGGAGTAAAAACCTCATCGTAGTCGAATTCAGGATCTTGCTGATAACCTTTAGCTACCAGTCTAGCTTTGTTACGGATAAAATTGCCATCTTCATCATACTTGCACTTCCAAACCCATTTGAGATCAACGACCTTAACTCCATGCGGTTTTGTTACTAACTTCCAAACATCCAACCGATGAAACTGTTTAATCTCTTCTTGCATGGCCATAACCCAGTGAACATGCTTCAAAGCTTCTTTTGTTGTCTTTGGCTCAATCTTGGAAATATGACATGAATACTCAAAAAAAGTAGCAGCAGCCATCATATGAGTATCAACTTGACCATCAAACTGAACTTGTCGTCTCATTCTAACACGTAGCAGCTGTGGTTCTGGGAACAGGTTGTGCAAGAACAAGTATCTCGTGATGTAGATTTGTGGTATCTCCAAAATCTTCAGGATTTTTGAAACTTTCACTTGAAATATTAGATCTGCAAGTATCATACACTGGATCAACATCTTGATCAGATTCTTGAACTGGCTCAGCGACAGATGGTGATGGAGTTGGAGTTTGAGTAGGTGTGGACACTTCTGGTGTATTCTATAAATTAAACAGCATTTGTAATTCTACTTCATTCTCCATATGATCTGGAGCAAGATTAAATGAATCAATCAGCTCATTATAGTTATAAATCCAAGTAGGACTCTTAGGAGCACTTTTCGGTTGATTTATTTGGACATCAACTTCAGACCATTCTTCCACACATCTTGTTTCATTGTTGAAAAATTGATTGTTAGGAGAACTATACCCAAGAAATACTCCAGTAACAACTTTAGCATCGAACTTACTTCCTGGTTTTCTTTTCAAGATGGTACACGGTGCACCAAATGGTTCTAAATGCTTTAGAGTAGGTAACTCATAGAAAGTTTTACCCAGTCGCTTAATAGTCAGAACTCGATTCATAGTGTAACATGCATTTACAACAGCTTCACCCAAAATATGAACAGGTAAAGATGAGTTAGCTAGCATAGTTCTAGCCGTCTCAATTAATACCTTATTCTTTATTTCAGCAACACCATTCATCTGAGGAGCGTATGGAGAACTGAATTGCATATTAATACCTTTTTCAATACAGAAACCTGCAAGATACCGATTCTTGAATTCAGTGTCGTTGTCGCAACGAATCTTTCTCGCTTTGAGATTAAAACCTGTTTCTAATCGATTGATTAGCACCTTCAAATTCTCAAAAGTATCAGACTTTTCTTTTAAGAACATTACCCAAGAAAATCTTGAATAATCATCAGTTACAACCAGACAGTACTTACTTCCATCAATGCTTTCAAAATGTATTGGACTGAAAAGATCCATATGTAACAGTTCAAGTGGAGAAGAGATTGGATTGTACTTAATGAGCTTATGAGCTTTCTTTCACTGTTTACCCTTCTTACAAGGAACACATGTTCCTGGAATCTGAAAAGGTCAAAAATCAACACCTTCTACAAGATTATTGTGAGTAAGGTGATTCATTTTCCGGAAACTCAAATGACCCATGCGTTTGTGCCAAGTGATAGACTCTTGTTCAGTTGCTTTAGAGACAGAAGCTTGATGATACTCAGCAGTTGAAGTAGCAATGTTCATATTCAGCATATATAGATCAACTTGTCTTGGAGCCTTCATCAAAATCATTTCTGGTGGAATCACAAATTCTGGTTTTAAGATGTAGCTGTATTCATCATCAAACGCTACTTTGAAAGATTTTTTACAGATTTACAAAACCAACAACAAATTATTTGCAAGATCTTGACAATAGTTCACTTTGTCGAAACTAACTTTCTCATTCCTTAGCAACCCTTCAGTAGAAATGTGACCACCCTTATCTCCAGCAAAAGCAACATAACCTCCCTTAATAGGGTGTACATCTGAGAGTAGAACTAATTGCAGGTACCCTGGATCCCTTCATATCACATTAAGAGAATTAATTGATAATGGGAACCCACGCCCGAATGGCAGTAGGTTATCCATTAACACTCATAGCTTGAAATTCCATCCATTTACTATTTGAGTCAGGAGGAATCTTATTATTAAAGATTACTAACTTAGAAAGTTGTCATTCTTTTGTTGATTAGGACTTTTCTCTGATTCTGAATGATTAACTCTGCATCTATTTCGTGAAAAATATTTTTGACAACTTGCTTTTTCTGAAGGTGAATGTCCCTTTGGTTCAAAGGCTCTACCTTGATCACTCGACTCGACAACTTTTGGCTTAGTATCCTTTTTAGGAACTTTACTTTTCACTGGAGAAATTGACCAGTTGTGTGATGACCCGAAAATTTCTGACCAAATTTAAACTTAATCTTTGTATGATTAACATTTCCGACACGATAAGCAAAGTCTATAAAGTTGAATCTCAAAATTTTGAACTATTCAATTACCCTTTGATTATTCTCAATGATTTGCGAACAATTATATGTAAATAGATACATATACTATAACTTGAAAACGTAACAAAGTGTTAAGTAAATGATACTGTGCATTAAACTTATTGGTTTGATTATCTGATTGATATATTCAACTACGGAATTAAAAGATTATGCCAAACGATTGAATTAAAAGATATTTAATGAGTCCCTTAAGGATTATGATATTATTACGGGCCTCTGTTGTGAGGTTCACGTTGATTTGGGAAATCATCCATTCTTAACGGTATTCGGAATAAATGGTAAAGTGTTTGTTTAAATAACGTAATTTGGACACATACAATAATAAGGAATATTAACTGTTGGAATTAGATATATGAATAACTTGCGATCTGTATTTTAAAACGTGTTTATTAATATTGAAAATATATATTTAACAAATACGATAAAATATAATATTAACTTGGTCATAAAAACGAATTGTTATTATATATATATTAACAAATAGCGAGACGATGATTTATAGAAGTAAATGACCAAAATACTTGAAAGTTTAAGATATACTTTGAGTTGTATAGTTTAGGGATAATTTAAGGCTATATTTTGACAAAGGTACGTGACACGAAATGTAAAATACAAGTTTTCTCAGCGTACGAAAGGACATTTGAAAAACCGGAACCGAGACATAAGTCGAGTGATGACGTACGACTTATCGGAACAAAAATTACAAGTCAACTATGCATGTGAATTTAATATAATATATAATTAATTATATAAATTAAATATATTATATATATTATATAAAATTATGTCGACAAACAAAAAGTTAAAAGTTTGTGAGCTGGATCAGAGGGCCATGCGATCGCATGGCCTTGAAGCACAAATCCCATGCGATCGCATGGGGTACTTTTTCAGAAAAGGTTCTATAAATTCAAACGATTTCATTTCAATCACACACATATTTATTTATGTTACTTCATCCGTATTTAAATTATTATTATTATTATTATTATTATTATTATTATTATTATTATTATTATTATTATTATTATTATTATTATTATTATTATTATTATTATTATTATTATTATTATTATTATTATTATTATTATTATTAAGATTAATATTATTATTAATCTTATTAATTATTAGTATTATTAATTATTAATTAGTAATATACATAAAATACTACGACGAGGTTATGAGCGTGTCACTTTCAAAAATGGGTTTTTGAGCAGGATAAAGTTAAGGAAATTATGGGTTATAGCTATAGAGGTTATGGGTAATGTTCATGGGTATTATTTACAAGTCAAACCTACTGTTATCATCTATGTTGTGTCTACGTACTTTTCTGCAATATTGAATCACAATATTGATACGTAAGCATTTATATTTTATCTTTTATACATTAATTGTGTATCCATGTCTAGTGCTCGAGTATATATATTTATACATGTTTGTATGCTAAATTTCGTCGTTAAACAGTTTATAATGAATCACGAATTAAATACATATATTACTGGTAAAAGGTATATGATATACATGTTTTCGGAAAGCTGGCGAAAAATCAATAACTTTTCATTTAGACACCGAATAGTTTCGATGAACGGATTAAAAGATATGATCAACTGAATTATGAATGACGTTAATTGAAATTGCTTTTGAATCTGCAATTAAGATTTAAACAACTTGTTTACGAGATTGATAAAGTGAACTTTTAAATATTACCAACCGAGTAAATGACTCCTTATATAAGGTATGTCTCGTTTTGTTGAACTATTGTCAAAATTGACTTTTTGAAACGACTTTGGATAACTTTTGTATGTCAATCTCGAGCATTAGGATTATGATACACTATGACCTGACCTAGCTTGATAGACATTTATTGACCAACATATGTTCTCTAGGTTGAGATCTACGGTTATTTGGTAATCCGAGTTTCAGTCACATTTTGGTGAACGACTTTATATGCTGCTAAGGTGAGTTTCATTTGCTCCATTTTTAATTGCTTTTGCAATCTATATTTTTGGGCTGAGAATACATGCACTTTATTTTAAACAATGGACACAAGTACATTCTAAATTCTATACTGAGTTTGAACTGAAAATCCCTTAGCTTTGGTAACTAGTAACTACCGGTTATAAGAACTGGTGGGCGCGAGTAGTAGTATATGGATCCATAGGGCTTGATATCCCCGTCCGAGCTAGAGCACTAGCCTTTTAACGGACGTATGCTATTTGAGAAGCGTACACGTTGGTTTGCGTATATTTATTAAGATGATTATACAAAGGGTACAAATTATATGTACGTTAAGTTTAGTTACTAGGGTGCTCAATTTCGTAGAATATTTTGATAAACATTTCTGGATGAAACAACTGAAATCTTGTGATCCACCTTTATGTACAGATTATGCAAAACATTAAAACTATGAACTCACCAACCTTTGTGTTGACACTTGTTAGCATATTTATTCTCAGGTTCCCTAGAAGTCTTCCGCTGTGTGCTTACATGTTATACAAGCTATGTGCATGGAGTCTTGCATGCTTTATTCAAGAAAACGTTGCATTCACAAAACCATCATCATGTATCTATTTTGACTGCATTGTCAACGGAAGTATTATTGTAAACTATTAATTACGGTGATTGTCTATATGTAGAAATCATCAGATGTCAAAAACCTTGGAATTAAATATTCATTTATTGTATGCCTTTTCAAAAGAATGCAATGTTTACAAAATGTATCATATAGAGGTCAAATACCTCGCAATGAAATCAATGAATGACGTGTTCGTCCATATGGATTTGGAGCGATTGTCACAGTTGGTATCAGAGCGTTGGTCCTAGCGAACCAGGCTTGCATGAGTGTGTCTAACTGATAGTTGTTAGGATGCATTAGTAAGTCTGGACTTCGACCGTGTCTGCATGTCAAAAGTTTTGCTTATCATTTTTTGTCGAAAATTACCTGCTTATCATTCCTAGTCTAGACACGTTTTACTGCATTGATTACATGAATTGTGTATAGACAAAATTCATATCTTAGCGTATCTGTTACTGTAAACTTTTCCTGACATCTTCCGAAAATTTCTTCGTGATTTATGGAATTTGGTATTATATATACATATGTAAATTATGTATTGAAGAATACCAAACTAAATTCTATAATCTATTTCATATCAAAAATCATCCCTCTAATTATACAAGATGGATCACGTATCAAGTTCAAATTCCTTAAACTCCGACAGCTATTCCGATATGGATATTCACCTGAATTCTGAAGACAGTGTAACCGGAATGGATCAACCAATCAGTCATCACCTATTCTGGATGAATTGGGGATGGGTTCGTAGCCTACTTAATTATTGGAGACAAGAAGAAGGCGATCCCTTCCATCCACCAGACTTCCCTCTTGGCGAAGAACCTGAAGCGCTTACCGGCGAACCTGTTCGTAATACCATTTTCTCTCTCATCTCCAGAATATCTCGTCATGATCATATACTCTCTCAAATTCTGGATCTTATTCATCCGCTCGTCCGAACCGCCAATCATCCCGATGTAGTAGAAGAAGTCAACGAGCTTCGCGCTCGGGTAGTGATTTTGGAGAATATGGTGCAAAGGTTACAAGCACCAGCAGAATCACCGGCATCAACAGTACCACCGACAACAACACCAACAGTACCATTACCACCACCAACAACATCCGCACCGCAAGCCTCAACATCACAATATGTACCTTGAACATCAACGTCATATGCATCGTAGTTACCAAGAAATACCAGCAACAATAACCGATGAAGTATTAACTCATTTCCCCTGAAGAAATTTTATGTATATTTAATATATATGAATTTTGAAATCAAAATAAATCTTTTCATACTAAGCTATTACGTGTGAATCTTAACTGGTAGGTACTACTCGGTTAGTTCATAGTACTAATATGCAATGATGTACATCCTTCCTTAACAACTTAACCATTATTAACTACAATCTCTGTTTCAACTTAATGAATTCCATTTCATAATAAACCAAGTGTATTATTCAATTACATAATTGATTTTACATTTTTATTTTCGATGTACTCGAAACTTTCCAGAAAACATCATCTGTGCCTTGTAAGGTTCACAAAGATTCCACAAGCATCAACATCCTTCACCGAGAAATAAGAATAAATAATGAAGTATCGATTACATTAGCGAAATACTCCGCAAAGATTATGTAATCTTTAATGTTTTAGAGATTATTCATTTCTAATTCAAGCCAAAAATCAAATGAGCTTACTATGATCCGAATTACATCCGAAGAAAATATACATACAGATATTTTCATAAAGACTGTAATGAAAAATTCTTTTGTACAAAATATTACTTGTGAAATCTTTAACGGGTAGGTAATACTCGGGAAATATATAAGTTCACAATTAATATGTTACACTGTACATTCTTCAACTTTGATTCAAAAATTATTAACAATGCTCACAACGATATACAATCGTTTTCATACAAATTCAATTACATATTCTGATATTGACGGATCATAATCCAAGTCATAACTCTGAACTGGTGAAATCATTCTTAGATCTCTACATCTTTCAAAGCTATACTTTGACTTCAAAACTGTGAAAGATCCTTTGGTATTGTTTTTACCAAAAATAACCTTGCGATTCCTTTTCAAAGTATCCAGTTTTACCACACTTCCAACCAGTCAACTTCAACTTTTCAGATTAAGCCTTATTGTAATCTTGATATATACGTTCTTGTTATTGGGGAACCTTTTATGTTCCACCACATTAGCAGTAAATTTACCAACAACTTCATTGATCCTTGACCTTCCGAAAAATCCTTATACTCATTGAAACCCTATCATGTACTCATCTACATCTACTAACGATAATTGCCATACCAACTACCGGGAATTAGCAATCAGTATTTTGAATTTCGCAGCAATTCTACGCCAACAGTTATATATAAACATATAATGTCTATCTCCTAGACTTATTTACTCCGAATGTGAAGTTTCTGAAAAACATCCCAAACTATGAACTAGTTCTCTGAAATTGGAACAATGCTGATGAAGCAGCAAAAAAAAAAAAAAAAAACTGTAAACGACCTTAACAGTCAAAAGTTTGATGATAAAGAATAGTATGGTGGTAAAGCTGAGAAAAAGAGAAGGTTTGAAACTGGAAAACGGATTGAGCAAACCACGAAGGAGGCTGTGGATAAATCACAAGGACGAAATCTACCTTCAAAGGATCCAAATGATTCAGTGTCTGTTAAAATCGTTAGCAAACACCTTACTCCTCATTCTAAACCTTCACAGACAGATTTTCCGCATCATCCTCTGATATTAGAAATTTTAAGATATCATCGTATCTTTCAATATAAATATCCTCGATATTTCTGGAGATATCTTCATAACTATTCTTATCTGAAATCATTCATATCTTCGCGCTATCTGTATTACATCATAAAAGAAACTATTTTAGTTTCTAAATTCTGAAACCTTCAAGTCTAAAATATGAATGTTTTGAAGTAGTATTGGGAACTAAAGCATGAATTAGTATAATATAATGACACTTGATCAACGTGATTATATTACAGTAAGTCATGCTAAGTTTCTAATGGAACGTGATAAAGGTTCACAGATCCCACCCTCATCATGAACCATGTTACATAACTCTTTCATTCTATTTAACCTCTAAACATATCAAGAAAATATTTTTGTTGATGATTCGGTTTTTTTGAGGTATTCTGGTAATTTGACAAGTCTGATTGTGCTATTACCATTTCTTTCTTAGAATATTAATTATGTTCATTCCGAAATTCATACCTACGAATTCTGGACCATTATTCGCTTGACTTAAAGTCGAGAAGAGAAAACGAAAGCATGAAGCTCCGAAATATAATGGAAAATATAAAGCCCAAAAACAACCCCGAAATTACAAACCGTGTATATCAATGCGTATAGCAATATAAAGACACGGGAGAATGAAAAACAATATAACCCCAAGGTAATAGTAGAAGAAAATAACCTCCTCTGGTGGCAGATGAAAAAGAAGAATGAATGATATGATAGCTAAGAAAATATCAAGAATCAGAACTGGATGAAGCATTTTCACAAATCTTTTTGTAAGTATGAAATAAGAAAGAAGATTATAGGAGTGGTGAAAATAAATGAAACGGAAAAGGTCAATTTATAGCAAAATATCAGACATAGCAATCGAGGCAGATTACGCATTTAATCAAAGGAAATCCTAATTTCCTTAAATTCCGAAGAATCAAATCTTATTTAAATTATGAAGATTTTCTATTCCTTAAATTCCGGAAATCAATCGTTACTACGTCAAGAGATAAGACGAATCTCTATTCTCCATTTCACTCTATTACGATAACTTCCCTCATACGCTTCGAGTAATTGGTTTTTTTTATCCATATTATTCAACGGTGATAAAAATTCTATTTATCAACACATAATCTCATGAAAACATTTTTATTGTTAGCCATGACGACCTCACTCAAATTTCGGGACGAAATTTCTTTAACGGGTAGGTACTGTGATGACCCGGAAATTTCTGACCAAATTTAAACTTAATTTTTGTATGATTAACATTTCCGACACGATAAACAAAGTCTATAAAGTTGAATCTCAAAATTTTGAACTATTCAATTACCCTTCGATTGTTCTCAATGATTCGCGAACAATTATATGTAAATAGATACATATACTATAACTCGAAAACGTAACAAAGTGTTAAGTAAATGATACTGTGCATTAAACTTATTGGTTTGATTATCTGATTGATATATTCAACTACGGAATTAAAAGATTATGCCAAACGATTGAATTAAAAGATATTTAATGAGTCCCTTAAGGATTATGATATTATTACGGGTCTCTGTTGTGAGGTTCACGTTGATTTGAGAAATCATCCATTCTTAAAGGTATTCGGAATAAATGGTAAAGTGTTTGTTTAAATAACGTAATTTGGACACATACAATAATAAGGAATATTAACTGTTGGAATTAGATATATGAATAACTTGCGATCTGTATTTTAAAACGTGTTTATTAATATTGAAAATATATATTTAACAAATACGATAAAATATAATATTAACTTGGTCATAAAAACGAATTGTTATTATATATATATTAACAAATAGCGAGACGATGATTTATAGAAGTAAATGACCAAAATACTCGAAAGTTTAAGATATACTTTGAGTGGTATAGTTTAGGGATAATTTAAGGCTATATTTTGACAAAGGTACGTGACACGAAATGTAAAATACAAGTTTTCTCAGCGTACGAAAGGACATTTGAAAAACCGGAACCGGGACATAAGTCGAGTGATGACGTACGACTTATCGGAACAAAAATTACAAGTCAACTATGCATGTGAATTTAATATAATATATAATTAATTATATAAATTAAGTATATTATATATATTATATAAAATTATGTCGACAAACAAAAAGTTAAAAGTTTGTGAGCTGGATCAGAGGGCCATGCGATCGCATGGCCTTGAAGCACAAATCCCATGCGATCGCATGGGGTACTTTTTCAGAAAAGGTTCTATAAATTCAAACGATTTCATTTCAATCACACACATATTTATTTATGTTACTTCATCCGTATTTAAATTATTATTATTATTATTATTATTATTATTATTATTATTATTATTATTATTATTATTATTATTATTATTATTATTATTATTATTATTAAGATTAATATTATTATTAATCTTATTAATTATTAGTATTATTAATTATTAATTAGTAATATACATAAAATACTACGACGAGGTTATGAGCGTGTCACTTTCAAAAATGGGTTTTTGAGCGGGATAAAGTTAAGGAAATTATGGGTTATAGCTATGGAGGTTATGGGTAATGTTCATGGGTATTATTTACAAGTCAAACCTACTGTTATCATCTATGTTGTGTCTACGTACTTTTCTGCAATATTGAATTACAATATTGATACGTAAGCATTTATATTTTATCTTTTATACATTAATTGTGTATCCATGTCTAGTGCTCGAGTATATATATTTATACATGTTTGTATGCTAAATTTCGTCGTTAAACAGTTTATAATGAATCACGAATTAAATACATATATTACTGGTAAAAGGTATATGATATACATGTTTTCGGAAAGCTGGCGAAAAATCAATAACTTTTCATTTAGACACCGAATAGTTTCGATGAACGGATTAAAAGATATGATCAACTGAATTATGAATGACGTTAATTGAAATTGCTTTTGAATCTGCAATTAAGATTTAAACAACTTGTTTACGAGATTGATAAAGTGAACTTTTAAATATTACCAACCGAGTAAATGACTCCTTATATAAGGTATGTCTCGTTTTGTTAAACTATTGTCAAAATTGACTTTTTGAAACGACTTTGGATAACTTTTGTATGTCGATCTCGAGCATTAGGATTATGATACACTATGACCTGACCTAGCTTGATAGACATTTATTGACCAACATATGTTCTCTAGGTTGAGATCTACGGTTATTTGGTAATCCGAGTTTCAGTCACATTTTGGTGAACGACTTTATATACTGCTAAGGTGAGTTTCATTTGCTCCATTTTTAATTGCTTTTGCAATCTATATTTTTGGGCTGAGAATACATTCACTTTATTTTAAACAATGGACACAAGTACATACTAAATTCTACACTGAGTTTGAACTGAAAATCCCTTAGCTTTGGTAACTAGTAACTGCCGGTTATAAGAACTGGTGGGCGCGAGTAGTAGTATATGGATCCATAGGGCTTGATATCCCCGTCCGAGCTATAGCACTAGCCTTTTAACGGACGTATGCTATTTGAGAAGCGTACACGTTGGTTTGCGTGTATTTATTAAGATGATTATACAAAGGGTACAAATTATATATACGTTAAGTTTAGTTACCAGGGTGCTCAATTTCGTAGAATATTTTGATAAACGTTTCTGGATGAAACAACTGAAATCTTGTGATCCACCTTTATGTACAGATTATGCAAAACATTAAAACTATGAACTCACCAACCTTTGTGTTGACACTTGTTAGCATGTTTATTCTCAGGTTCCCTAGAAGTCTTCCGCTGTTTGCTTACATGTTATACAAGCTATGTGCATGGAGTCTTGCATGCTTTATTCAAGAAAACGTTGCATTCACAAAACCATCATCATGTATCTATTTTGACTGCATTGTCAACGGAAGTATTATTGTAAACTATTATTTACGGTGATTGTCTATATGTAGAAATCATCAGATGTCAAAAACCTTGGAATTAAATATTCATTTATTGTATGCCTTTTCAAAAGAATGCAATGTTTACAAAATGTATCATATAGAGGTCAAATACCTCGCAATGAAATCAATGAATGACATGTTCGTCCATATGGATTTGGAGCGATTGTCACAAGTTGAAATTCTTTCTTTTTGAATCTCCATAGACAACATTTGTCGCATATCTTTTAGCACAAATTTCATCATTTACAGGCAAAACTGTTTTATGAGCATAAGATGATCTATGGTCATCATGCGTCAGGTCAATCTTCTATCTGGGTGATTGGTACCTTCTAAGACAGTTAGCAGCAATGTGTCCAAACACGCCACAACTAAAACATTGACGAAACTCTCTATATCTTCTAAATTGATTCATATTGTTAGAGTTTGAAGAAGAGGGGTCTTGTGTTCTCACAAACACAGGAGAATCATTTGATTTCTCTCTTGTAGCCAATTTAGGTGTAACAGGAGGAACAGTTCTATTTGCAAACTTTGGATTTTTCAAAATTCGAATGGGTTCTCTAGGTGTTATCACCCTTCTTTTCTCAGTATTATCTCCTAGACCAGTTTTCTTATCTTCTTCATGATCTAATGAACCTTCTGCAGTGTCATCAGAAGTCGTATTCTCAGTTGAGCTAGACTTCTTGTTCTTTTCAACATAATCTTCATAACTAGGAGGTATGCAGTCTTCTGGTTGACCATCAACTAAATTAGCATTAACATATTTCAGTTGAAATGGTGGAGATGCAGACTTATATCCAATACACCTACCCCTGGAATCATTAATTTCCACCATTAATGCATTCCATCGTGACGCACTTGCCCAACATTTCATTTTAATTGAAATAGCTTCTAAATCGGCTTTAACACATTCATTTTGTTTCTTTAATTCATTGATTGTGTCAACACGTTTAATTAAAGCCTGATTTATGTCAAAGTTATAACATTTAAGATCATGAATTTGTTCTTTATAAACTTTTATTTGCTCTTTCAATTCACTTTCAACCTTAGTGGTCACAAGGTTTGAATGATATTTGTCTCTTATCTCTTCATAAGTCTTGTTTAAATTATCTATTGTTGTTTTATATTCAGCACATTTAACACATTCAATGGGTGAATCACTAGATGGATCAAAAGATACCTGTTGAGCGCTTTTTGATGATGAGGTTTCAGCCATAAAAGCAAAATAATTTGTATTCTTTCCATCACCGAGCTCATCTTTTGATTCTGACGAGTCTGTAAGAAATGCTGATGTGTCACCATTCTCATTATCTTTACCTAAATGAATTTGTTCAAGTCTTTCCCAAATATCTTTAGCTCTTGTCAAACCAGATACTTTCTCACGTTCACTTTCTGGTAAGCGCATTCTTATTAAGTTTACTGCTTGCTGGTTTACTGCTTCAAAATCAGTTTGATCTGATCCCGTATGATCATCTTTATCTTCTGCCTCTGAATTTGACTTCTTGTCTGATTCATCATATTCTGAACTTAGACTCTCAAGATTTGAACCTTCACCCATAGAACTAACATCTCCAACTCTACGGCAATCATTCTATCCCATTTGTCAAGTTCTCTGTCAGCATCAACCAATGTTTCTTCACTTTGTTCAGCTTCTAGACTGTCTTCAAACACTGAGGTATCACCATATCTAGTCTTCCAGCTATTAAAGTAGTAGTCTTCTGATGATGTTGGTGAAACGCTTCCAGATTTAGGTGTACGAGGAACTGTGTCACGTGCCTTTTTGAATTTTTCTTTAACCTGTTTTTGAATCTTCTATTTTCAAATAGTTCGAGATAATTCCTCAGCTCTTTCAGCACAAGCAGTCAACTTCTCAATTAAGCTTTGATCAGAAACACAATCTGTTTCATTTTCAGTGATCTTCGCCATGTTAGCTTTAGGTTGTTGATCATCCACATTCAATTTGATAGACCAATCATCATCATCTCCATGAATGACAACTAAAGCTTTGTTAGGACTTTCAGATGTGTCTGTTTCATTTCCTTTATCAGAAATATAAATATCACGCTTTGTTGATTGACTATGAGAACTATTTCGATTATAGTTCTGATTCCTGAAAGGATTGTGATTACCCTGCTTCTTCTGTTTTGTACACTGTCTTGAAAAATGACCTAATTCTCCACAGTTGTAACAAGTAACGATATTCATATCAAATCCCAGTTTTGTATCCTTGGTCAGACTGATCAGTTTCCCAGTTCGCTCTTCATAATCTCTAGCTCTTCTCACAAGATTTGCCATACCCCACATTATATCCATCTTCTCTACTTCATTCTTATCAAGTTGTTGATAATCCTCTGTTGTTAGATGAATGTTACCCACACGACCATCAAGATAACTATCATAAGAGTTCACAAGACTTGATAGTAAGACTATATCTTCACTAATCTTTTCTTTTCCAACCTTTCTTATGTTCTCAATCTTGAGTGCTGATAGAACATCGGATGCATACGGTGTAGATGACTCTGTAGTATTCGAAGTAGGCTGTGATTGAGTGTTGAGTGAACATGGTGAAACTTGTGGCGGATAGGAAGGTTGTTGAGTATTTGAAGTACTGACATTCAAACCATACATATTCTGATTGTTTGTATCAAAGGTAGTCTAAAACGGAGCGTGAGCTGATTTAGCATGTGTGTATCCATTTGGATAATACATTTTGGTGTCCTGAACTTGTTTAGACTTCTTCATTTTGTTTAACAATTCTAATTCTTCCTCCTAAAGTCTTGCAATAAACGAGTTCACTGTAGCAGTAGCAAGTTCTCCACTAGTCTTCATAGTTAACACAAAACCATTCCATTCCAATTGTAGAACTCCAGCTAGACATACTACTTTACCCTTCTCTTTAATGGTTACATCATGCTTATGTAGTTCAGCTAGGAAATGGTGATATCTTTCAACTAAATCTGTAATAGATTCTCCAACTTGCCAGTGAAAACGATCAAACTCAGCCTTCAATTCTAAACTCTTTCGAGCTCTGTAAGCAGTATTTCCTTCATTGAATGTACGAAGTGCTTCCCATATCTTAAACGAGTTATCATGACATAGAAATTGATGGAAAATTGGACCATCAAGAGAATTTGTTAGATTACAGTACATCTTCTTCTCCAAATTATATTCCTCACGTTCTTCAGCAGGCATATTATGTAGAGTGTATAATTCATTCGTAACTGGTGAATGTGGCCATTGAAATTCTGATTCAATGTACTTCCAAAGCTTTGTGTCTTGACAATCAGACCAAATCTTAAATCTTGACTTCAACGTAGAGTAGTTATCCATATTCATTAGTCTTGGACATTTCGTACCACTCCCGGATTCACTTTCAGCAAGGAGTAATCGTTGAGTCATACTCGTGATACTCTGAACTAATGGTGCAGCCATCGCATAATTGTTCAAATTAAACATCTTGACAAACTTATCAACACAAGGCAAACAGTGCGGTTCAGTAACTCAATCGTACGAGTCACTAGGTTTTCGTCCTCAACCGTACGAGTCACAAAACTCAAACGTACGTGTGACCTTAACTTCTTAATAGACAAACAACACAAATTTAAACATGCATATAAGATCAATCATGTGATTAGTCGTATGTGTTAATCTTCAATCGTACGGTTCAATGATCAACCGTATGATCAACCGTGTGGGTTACCTAAGATCTTCAACTCAACCTTAGTTTTGCTAAACTGTGCAGATGAGCTCACTCATGAGCTCAAGCGTGCGAGTGAGTGTTCTTCAGCTGACTCATTCGTGTATCTGCTGTTAACTCTCAAATCACCCAAAAACGCTAGAAATTATGTAAATTATCAATTTCTTCATCCACAAGCTGGATTAGCACTAAACTAAGGGTGCGTTTGATAAAACTGAATGATTTAGTGCTGAATGGTTCATAATCTGAATGGTTCAGAGTCTCTGAATAAAGTTTGCTATGAATGAAAATAAACTGTTTGATAATCATTTAGAATGAACGATATGAACTGAGTAAAACTATCTTATTAACGTGTCACATTAATAAAAAATTTAATATACTTGTTAGTTAAATGATCAGGATATGATTTCAGGACAATATTACAGAAAATTTAGGCTCTTAATGGTTAAGAGAGTGTTTCTTCTCTGAATGGTTCAGAGCTTAATTCTGAACCATTCAGTACCATATGTCATTCAGAGGTCAGAAACAAACGCACTGAATGCTGAATGGTTCAACATTCAGTGCTGAACCATTCCATTAAGAGGTAAACAAACGCAACCTAACATAAACACACGATGAACATGATTTGAATTTTTGAATCCAATAGATTTGACACACACAAAGGCGGAATATTGAATCAAACCCTCTAGTGAATATGGTGTGCTTTTTGGGATTGATTTAGTCAAACCACAACAAGATTTATGTGATTAGATCAACACCTTGAGCTATTATTCACCTTTTGCAAGGATTTAGGCTTGAAGCACACAGAGAGAATCGACTAAGGTTACCAGATCTGAGTGATGAAATAAATGAGAGGCTTAACCTAAAATGAAGAACATAACACATTATATACCTCAGCTGTTAAGTCAACCGTACGAGTCATGTCTCACTCGTACGAGTGAACTGACTCAGTCGTGCGATTGATCACTCACTCGTGTGGGTGTCATCAGATTAGGTTTTGGACTCAGCTCAGCTCAACTATGCGTATGAGCTTGTCATCCGTACGAGTGAAGCTTCACTCGTACGTTTGACTGAGTCTAACAAGGTCAAACTTCCATATCTTGTTCCTGCAGTTCCTGTAAACGCATGTAAACAAGGATAGGATAATAACGAGCGATCATGATAACCCAATAACTGAAGTACTAATCATTAACGTGTGGTAGATGTCTAGGGACTCATGCAAAATGCACTAACAAAGGTTAACCGCACTTTGCTGCTTTGTATTCGATGTCTTTCATGGATACGTTATTGTATATAGCGGAGTATTACTACAATAGATTACAGTATTACTACAAAAGATATAAGATTACAGTACAAAAGATTGGTGTTTAGTTATACTGTTAAACAATTACTATTTACTATCACTACAAAAAATTAGTGTTCGACACTAATACAGCAAAAGATTGAGGTTACAGTACAAAAGAGTAGTGTTTGGTTACACTGTTACACTATTACAGAGTATTATTATTATTACAAGCTTTTTGTCTCTTGAGCCGAGGCCCAATTTTTTGGCCTGCTACCAACCTTATTGTCAAGTTGAAATCAAAACAACATGCGAGTTAAAACGTAAAACGGCACTCTACACCCTTTGCTATTATATAGATGTATAATTTCATCCATACATATAAAACAAATCCACTTGTTTTAAAATAAAAGTTGATAGAATAAACAATTATACAATTGATATTGGCACCTGAAACTATGAATATGACTTTTTAGGCCAGCTGTAAGGGTGTAAACGAACCGAACCAATCTTGAGCTCGATTAGGCTCGAGCTCGGCTCGTTCAGAATTTGTTGAGCTCAAGCACGAGCTTGGCTCGATTCGACCCTAGCATATAAAGCTCGAACTCGACTCGGCTTAATTTAAGGAAGCTCGAGCTCGGGCTCTACTTGTTTATCTAATACTATTAATATATAATTATTATTTTATTTGATTTCGCTATTTATTTTATTTATTGCATACTTTTTAATCAAATATAATACAATTTTTCTTTTATATATTATACTTTATAAAAGATAATAAGTAGTATGCAGTTATCTAGCATATTCTTAGACAAAATATTAATTAATGTATATAAATAAAATGCCCGTTTAGCCTAGCGAGCTTGTTCGAGCTTGATATAAAAAAGCTTGAACTCGTTTAGTAATCAATCCTTAAAATGAGTTCTGGCTCAAGCTCATTTAAGCACGGCTCGAACCGAGTTTTTAACGAGTCGAGCTCGTGTAGCTTGACTCATTTACACCCCACCCGACTTATATATATATATATATATATATATATATATATATATATATATATATATATATATATATATATATATATATATATTAAACTTTATTTTTTATTTCTTTCATCAATTTTGGTCAGAATATTCTCATTTTATATATTGGCGACAAAATTTGAGCCACACATTTTAATTAGCCAAGAAAGTTACAAAATACTCGTATAAAATAAGGGTAAAAGGGGTTTTCCCTCCCTCTTCTTATAACTGACGTTCCTAGATTGATGCAAGAAGTTAAAGAGATTGAATTCTTTAATTTATTAGTACAGGATGTAAATAATCAATTAAGAATTCATTTGTACAAAATCATAAGTTCATAATTCATTATAGTAAAAAACGCATCCTTAAAAAATCGTAAGATCATTATAATGCATCCCGAAATATTATAAACGAAGTGGATGTATGGAATAACTATCAGTTGATGTGGTGAGTTTCCACGTTGATTGAAAATGATGGTCATTTGTAAACTATATACATGAATTATTATTATTATTGTTATATTTAGTAACGAAGATGAGGATTAAGGGATGCATTGAGTTGAATGCATCATACGTATATTAATTGTCGATGATTACAAGAATGAAGATGAAAGGCCATGCATATATTATGCAACAAGGATGCAAACATATACTCTACATCTTCTAATTAAAGGCTTTTAATTTGTTTATTTAGCATTGAACTGATGGAAAATATGTTGTCTTGTGGATGCAACACCTCAGCAACATTCTTCATAACTTTTTGATTCTTCCACAACCATTTCTTTCAAAAATTTGTCAACCAAAAATTTTTACGTTCACTAACGATGTACATATAATCGATACTGTATAACCAATCCAAAGCTAGTTAAATAAAATCAAGAGTGGAAGTGGATATTTGTTAAGAGATAAAAGTATAAAATCAAGAGTTGGAAATGGGTGTTTGTTAAGAGATAAGTGGAAAAAGAAGTAATCGTTATTCCATTGATGCCCTTTAATTATTTTTTCATTTCATTTAATTAATTAGTTAAAGTTAATAAATTATATTAATTTTATATATGAGCGGTTCACAAGTGTAACGACCCGACTTTTTCGACTTATATGTTTGTGCTCTATACTTTCACGAATCTGCGTATATGTGCGTACTGAGCTAGTTTATGCTCTGGGATCTAACTTCATGATAATTACTTTCGTTAATGTCTTAAAACGTGCTATTAAATCTTTAATCACTTAACTTGATTCTCGAATGCTTATACGACCGTTAGTGTCACTTGTCGTTTTGAACGAGCTACGTACTTTGTACACGTTTAACTTTTGTCATAATTGGAATATTATGACTACTTGAAACTAATTGTTATTTATTAATAACAATTACTTGACTTATTGGTAGCTTAATCACGCTTAGTAATTTACTAATGCACACTAGTTAGTCTTATTAGACTTTTTACCTTCATGGACTTAGACCCACCCTACTCTAGTTAATGGACCATTAAATTAGCCCAACTTTAATGGATTTATGATCTATTAAGATGTAGGACAAAAACCCATTAAGATGAGCCAACATACTAGCATTTTTGTTAGCCATTACTACACATGTTGCATGGAATTCCAACAACAAGCACCTCCTTTGTACCACCACCATGCAAAAAGCAAAAAGTTGTCCCCCCTGTTCCCCCCAAAGCCTACGGCCTAGCCACCCCACCACCACTATAAAATGCAAGCCTCATCCTTTATTTCACACTTTATTTCATTCTCATTTTACACACATTTGCTCTCTAATTTTCTCTCTAGTCTTTCTCACACTAAAATTATAAGTTCTTGAATTTTATTTCTTTTTCTTTTTCTTCTTTAATTTCGACATCATCATCATCATCATCATCAAAGGATCAAGCTTTTTAGCTTTTTGATCTTGTTACATCTTGTATATTCGAACTTTGATTTGAAATCTTCAAGAACATGAAAGATTCAAGCTTTTTAGCTTTGAATCTTCATTACTTTGTTGGATCTAAGTTTTGAAGCTTAAGATAACTTTATTTTGTTAAAAGATCAAAACTTGTATTTATGATCTTCATGTAACTTGTAGATCTAGCTTTTTGCTTTAAGGTTCTTCAAGAACATTAAAGATCCAAGCTTTCAAGCTTAGGGTTTCATTATTTTGTTAAAGATCTAAGCTTTTTAGTTTATGATCTCATTACTTTTACTAGATCTTAGCTTTCTAGCTTATGGTCTCATTAATCTTGTAAAGATCCAAGCTTTCTAGCTTACGGTTTCTTAACACTTGAGATCTAAGTTATTATTGTAGATCTCACTTACTTGGAAACTTTTTATGATTTTTATGGTGATAAAAATCAAGTCTTCATCATCTCATATGATGAAGATGCATAAACTTGTATCAAAAGGACAAAGGTTGAAGCTTTATTGTGTTTATACAATAAAGAGACAACCTTGATGTTCAAAACTTGTAGAAAGTTAGCTTTTACTTTTAGTTGTGCGTTGATGATTAAAAATTGGTCATAATGATGCTAAAACATCAAAGAGTTGTACATTTGAGGCTTATACGCATCAAGGATGAGAACCGTGATAAGCATCAAGCACCAAGAAACCCACAGGAGCACTTGTTTCTGTTTTTCAGGGTCTGATCAGACTCCTGAGACTTCTGGAAAGTTTATTTTCAGATAGTTCGGTTTGATTAGATGACTTTTCGTTCAAGACTCGCCTAAATCCGATATACGGTTTGGGATTTATAGCCTTCCGAAAATCACTACGCCTTCGTAACGACGTGCTGAAATTTCTGACCTACTCGCGCTTGAACCGTCGCCACGGTCAAACGACATCGAGTTAGGATCTGAAAATTTAATAGCGGTTAGAGGACTCACAAACGGAGCGTTGGCCACTGGCCGCGCGTCATTTCAGTTTGTATAGAGGTCGTAGCATCTGTCCGAAATCAGCCCTTTGTTTCGATCTCTATTCTTATTGAAAAACCTTACTTTATCTTTTACGTATAATGATAACGATGATGATAATGATGATTCTTAAGACTTAACTTACGTACTTTTTAACCTTTTGGAACGATTTACTGACTTAGCAACCATTGACTTAGGTTGAGGACCTTTTGGATTGACCAACTTACTTGTTTGGAACGACTTACTACGTGCTTACGTTTTCGTATCATTTTTACCGCACATTCACTGTGAGTTATAGCTCCCTTTCTACTTTACAATTTTTGGGACTGAGAATACATGCGCTTTTTATGTTTTACATACTAGACACGAGTTCTTAAACTTTATATATGTGTGGGTGATATAACGGCACAAAGATTCCCCTTAGCTCGGTAACGTTTAACTATTGGTTTATGAACCGGTGGATGCGAATCTTAGATATGGATCAATAGAGTTTGACATCCCTACTTGGGCTAGTTGCGCTAGCAGTCAACGGGTGTTTAATACTTCGTAAACATACGGACTCGCCAAGTGCACTTTTAGGGGGTGATAGATTACTTGTTAAGTTAGTTACCGGGTGCCACGGACAAGCATATACTTTTCATACTGTTTTGATTACGAAATCTCATTGTCTACATTACATTACTGATTACAAACAAACTATAACTCACCAACATTCGTGTTGACTTTTTAAAGCATGTATTTCTCAGGTGCTTAGACGTAGTTGCTTCCGCTGTTAGACTTGCTGTTATAGTCTTGGTGTTATAGACTTGCTGTTACAGACTCGCTGTGTTAGACTTCCGTTGCATTATTTAGAGATGTCTCAATCATGGAACTTTTACTTTGCATTCACAACTTATGTTACATTTGAACAATGGTTTTGTAATGACCTTAGTGTCACGTACTTATGTCAATGCTTTCTATTCGTAGAAGCACGTTATCCTTGTAAAACATTTGACGTTGGTAAATACGTCATCTTTTGTAAAACATTGACGTTGGTAAAGACGTCTTCTTTTGTAAAACATTTGACGTTGGTAAAAACGTTACCTTTTCATGAATGCAAAACTTGTTTTAAAACAGCATATAGTGTTGTAACCGTGTAAAGATCCTATTGTTGATGATCCGTACATGTTGATTTTGTACGGGGCGCCACATTTGGTATCAGAGCATTGGTTGTAGGGAATTAGGTTGCATTAGTGTGTTTTGACCAAGTCGAGTAGGATTCACTAATATGACTAATCTACAACTTGCTCGTTTACTTATTTCTGCGAAACTGCTGCATGCTACTGTTATATATTACTGCATGTTACTGCTTATTACTACTGCATGCTACTGGTTACCTAATACTACTACATGGCCCTACTATCTACTACAGTTTTGTGTACTGCAATAGACTACCTAGGTTATTGCTGATGCTGTTTCTTGCTACATGTCTGCTATTTGCTGTACCGACTTGGAAAACTTATCTTTCCTAGTTCAGATATTTTTCTGAACCCTTTTCCCACTCGTCTAACCCTAAGAACTAGTAATGTAATCCACATGTTACTACTGTTCCACCGTTCCAGAGATCGAAACATTACTTCACGCAATCTAGGAAGAGTTTCCCTCAGATTACAAGCCCACTAAAGTTGATCCTCAGAGGAGGAGATATGTGAGGACTTGTCGGAATAACCGCACCTCGTTCCACCCCCGAGCTCACCCTAATTAGCCACGTACAACGTAGAACATTAGAAGGTTGTCCAGTTTCCGCAAGTTAACCCGTATCCCGTACGCTTTCATGACCGTCACTTATCTCTTTCATTCTTCACCACTACTCGACGATCTAACGACACTTCTGGACTTAGGTCCCTAACACTCTTAGGCATTGGAGAAGTCGGGAAGGCATCTCCTTTCACAAGGTCATAGTGTCTTCTAATGATGCTCAACTATACCCAAAGACTTGGGAGTCACCTCAAGACATATCGTATTACTACTTGCTACATGTACAACTCGACACGAGACCCAGATTGAATTTTTAGAAAGGAACCTAAAAACATTTCCTGAACCCGGACATTTTGAAGAAATTTCGGGATATTTAGGCATTGATGCATGACCTACGGAACCTACGCACCCACACCGAGAGGCTGTGAGATTAATTATGTAGATTTTGTTTTGTGATAGCATAGATAAAGCATCGTTGGATGAAATTGAGTAGAACTTGAAGTGATCACGTTACATTGACCATATGGAGTGATATTGGAATGAACGTACAATTTAGTACAATATAATGACACCAGACCAGCGTGATTATATTGAAGTAAATCATGCAGAAGTTCCAATGTTATTACATAAGGAATATGAAGTGATTCAAAGAAAATTTTGGTAGGAACCACTTGAGTATACGCATTATGGTTTGTTATAGGTAGGGAAAAAATAACCAATAGCCCAGATACTGTACAAGAAGGGCCTTGATTGCAGAATTGATAACCCAAAAATTTGTTATAGATATAGACACCCTGGACACTTAAGGAAAAAGTTCTCAAATAGGAAAAACTTTGGACTTACTTGCGGTAGAGCAATCGTTATCTCAGGTATGGAGACTCGCATTGATCCTGATTTTAGTTAGGGCACGTTTCGTCATAACGTTTTACTGTCTTGAACTTGTTTAATACTAGGGCGATAGAAACCTTATATCTAAGAACCTTAATTGTTATGACTAATAAGCCATTAACAACCATGAGAGTTAAGTATTCTATAGGACAAGCTAATGGTAAGCTGGCAGAGATAGAGGAATAATTTAAGGTAGTACCTTAAAATTAACAGGTGGGTCATTTGGAGATGACCTCATGTCAACAAAACTTAGAAGGTTTAAAGTAGTAGTGGAAAGGATTAGTTACCTACGCACAAGCAGATGTTATTTGAGAAGATTGATAGAATTTTTCACAGTAGTATAATAAGATTTGGTTGGAATGAACCTTAAGATTAACCTAACACCCATCAATTTGGGAAGCTTGATGTAATAGCTGAAATGAATTTAGGATTAACCTAATACTCATCGAGTTAGGAAGCTTCAATGTAATAGTTGGAATGGACTGGCTTTCAAGGATGAAAGTGAAAGTTATTTATAGTGAGAAGATTATTCGTATACCTCGCGAAAATGGTGAGCCATTAATAGTTACGGGGAGAGAAGTAGTCCGAAACTGAACCTTATTAGTTGCATGAAGGCACAAAAGGTCATGAGAAAAGGGCGTTTTGCTATTTTGGCACATGTGAAGAAATTGGAGACTGAGGAGAATATTGCTCAAGAACGCTCGAACATTCTCGTCTCTCGATTCGAGATTAAAAAGACCGGACTCCGATATTTCGCCAGAAGAATTTGGGTACCTAGTTGTGAGGATTTACGAGGCCTTATTCTAGACGAGACCCATAAGTCACGGTAATTGATTCATCCCGGAGCTGGTAAGATGTACCACGATCTCAAGGAACAATATTGGTGGCCGAACCTTAAAAATGACATTGCTACTTATGTTGGGAAGTGTCTGACTTGTTCCAAGGTCAAAGCCGAACACCAAAAGCCATCTGGGTTACTTCAACAATCCAAAATCCCACATTGGAAATGGGAAGGAATAACAATGGATTTCATCACGAAGCTACCAAAAACGGTAGGCAGTTAAGACACTATCTGGGTTATTGTTGACCGTCTCACTAAATCTGCTCACTTTCTAGCCATGAAAGAAACCGATACAATGGACAAACTTGCACAACGATACATAAAGGAAATTGTATCCCGTCACTTCAGCGATTCAAATTCTATATTAAAGACTACCCAAGAATCTTATTTGATACTCATTCTTACGCGACTCTAAATCCTAACTTATTCCGAGAGATTTCGTATTTGATGATAATCACACCATCATCCTTCTTACTTCGATATTAGTCATACTAGTTCAATTTTTTTTCCCAAATCAATGGGTGGTTAATTCTCATCCTCATACTCTCCCATTCGTATCTCACTTATAAACAACAGCTTCACACTTAAGCATTTTTGGTCGAAAGACTTATGCCCTACTAATAGTCATCAACCATATTTAAATTCAATAGTTTTCATTACCTAGTGACATTGATGCTCAAATATCACCCGAAATTTTCAAAAATATTTTACTCGATCCTCATCAATCTTTTTCTAACTTGTAACCTCCGAAATATGAAAATTCTGTTTGCCAAAATTTTACACACACACTATTTTACTGTGCGATCATCTCGAAGATTTATAAAAATAAATTTATTTTATTGTCATTCGTACAAATTTTAGAAATCGCATATGTAATATATAATAAAGTAAATAATTACTTATTTTTGACTAGTACATATGAAATTTTACTTTCACTTTTACAAATCAATTATTTTATTCAAAAGATATTTTACTTAGAATAGTACATGTTGTACATAACTCTAGTTTACTAAGAACTTCGTTTCTTTTCTTACATTATCACCTTAAACGATTTCTATAAAATTTTCGTTGCTTGTTATATAAAATTTTTTGTGTTATTCGTATCCAAGTCATTTTGAAGACTTTACAATCGTCGAAATCGAGAGATTCATATGTGTGTGTGTGTGTATGGGATAAAGGCACTTACTGCCACGTCATGCAGAGCCCTTGGGCATCCACTAACACTTAAACCATTCAAAAATTATTGCGTTACCCCAGGAATCTTATTTGCCACACCTGTTGGAACGATGCTCTTTCTTACATAACTCTAAGTCCTGACTTATTCCTGAAGATTTTCATCTAGTGATATTAACACCATCAGTATTCCGATTTTAATATTAGCCATAACCTGTTTGGCATTTCGCAAAATCAAGAAGCGGTTAACTTCTCGTCCTCATGCTCTATCCTTCATACCTCACTTTTTAGCAACAGCTTCGCATGTGAACATTCTTGGCCCAAAGACTTATGTCCTGATAATTATCAAAACTACATTTAATTCATTAGTTTTCATTACCTAGTGACATGTCACCCGATGATTCAAAGATTTTTCACTCGATCTTTTTCAACTCGTAACCTCTGAAATACGAAAAACTACGTTTATCAAAATTTTTACACGTTTATTTGTGCGGTCCTCACGAGGTTTATGGAAAAATAAAAGTAATAAAAAAAATTTTCTGTCACTTATGCGATTTATAAAATCATATATGTATGTATATAATTAAATTAATAAATTTACCCTTACTTATTTTGGTTAGTACATGCTAAGTTATACCTTCAAATTATTTAAAAATCGCTCCTTTATTAAGTTGTTTAACTTAAGTCAAATAGTTTTGTGCAAAATGGTACACGTTGTACATACTTCTAAATTTACCAGGAACTTCGTTCCATTTATGTTGTCACATCAAATGTTTAAGGGTTTTGCAAAACTTCCTTGGTTGATTTTATTAAAGATTTTCGTATTAGTCTATACCATGTATGGATCGCATTTCTTCTCGTCCTCCGTTTAGGGATGAAGCTTACCATCAAGATCTTTGTTAAAAACTCTTGAGCCACTTTGAATGGCAGTTTTATAAAATTTGTTAGGAACTCTTTGCGCTCATAAAATGTTCCTTTTAAGGTTATATATGGAAAAAATGTGGGCCGATAAATCAGTTTTCTGAGGTACACTCAGTGGTCACCCCATTGTAGGAAAGACACTAAGTGGGTTTCTACTCTCAATATTTCACGGCTAATCGCAACATTCTCGTAAACATCATCTCTATGAATATGTATGTTGAAGTACAAGAAATCATTTTTGAGATTCTTCTCACTTGGAGTAAACCATTCTTTATGATCAAGGGTTCACGTATCTTCTCATCCGCGCATCCCCTTAAGTATAAGGATAAATTCAGATCAACTCGCTCATTGTATGAAGAGTTCACTCTCGTTCAAAGATCACACCTTTCGTGCGACTTTCTTTCGGAAATGTAATGTAAATTACTTTAAAAATCTATGAATCTTATTATCCTCTTGGAAGGGACTGCTTAAAACATCTATAACACTGATGTGGTTACTCTATATATATTCCTTCCTTCGTTGGTTGCAACTATATGTTGTTCTACTCGATGTTAACCCTAACTTCAGCATGTAACTGAAAGCATATAGTTACATTATAGAACCATGCTTTCATTCCATCCCAGGATAAGTTCACCTGCAGTATGTTAAACTGGGTGATATCATTCACTGTTCGTTCAGGCCATCCTGAAGACACTATAAATAATTATGGCTTGCATTGCATGTAAGTCTAATTAGTCACTTCCAGCTAAAATTTCAATTTATTTGTTCAAATCAAATGTTTCTTAAATATCGGGTTCTTTATGCCTACGGTCTCCTTCCAAAATTAAGGGGTTAGTAAAATCCGTGGCTAACACTATCCGGACATCAAATCGTATGGTTGTGATCACCATGTTTTCCATTCTTCCTGTCAGCTTTGTATTGCGACATAAGCGCTCAATGTTTTAGATGATTTTGGTAACATTCATGATACATTTCATGCATCCAGCTTACTGAAGATGCCTGTAAGGCTAAAAACATCATCTTTCCTTTTGTGGATATATATTCAGATGACATACTCATGTTAACAAGAAACGAAATCAATTTGTTGATCTTAAGGTCAAGAGACTTAATTAATGGCATATACCTATTCTTAATTTTATATGCCCAAGTACCTTTCAAGGTAATAGCTCACTTCTGAGCCCACGAGTCTCTCCGAACTTTGATACGCTCCTTCTTCTTCAAATCCTCAAAATTTCGGGACGAAATTGTCACGAATCTGCGTATATGTGTGTACTGAGCTAGTTTATGCTCTGGGATCTAACTTCATGATAATTACTTTCTTTAATATCTTAAAAAGTGCTATTAAGTGTTTAATCACTTAACTTGATCCTCAGATGCTTTTACAACCGTTAGTGTCACTTGTTGTTTTGAACGAGCTACGTACTTTGTACACGTTTAACTTTTGTCATAATTGGAATATTATGACTACTTGAAAATAATTGTTATTTATTAATAACAATTACTTGGCTTATTGGTTGCTTAATCACACTTTGAATTTACTAATGCACACTAGCTAGTCTTATTGGACTTTTTACCTTCATGGACTTAGACTCACCCTACTCTAGTTAATGGACCATTAAATTAACCCAACTTTAATGGATTTATGATCCATTAAGATGTAGGACAAAACTCATTAAGATGAGCCAACATACTAGCATTTTTGTTATCCATTACTACACATGTTGCATGGGATCCCAACAACAAGCACTGCCTTTGTACCACCACCATGCAAAAAGTAAAAAGTTGTCCCCCTTGTTCCCCCAAAGCCTACGGCCTAGCCACCCCACCACCACTATAAAATGCAAGCCTCATCCTTCATTTCACACTTCATTTCATTCTCATTTTACACACACTTACTCTCTAATTTTCTCTCTAGTCTTTCTCACACTAAAATTGTAAGTTCTTGAATTTTATTTCTTATTCTTTTTCTTCTTTAATTTTGACATCATCATCATCATCAAAGGATCAAGCTTTTTAGCTTTTTGATCTTGTTACATCTTGTAGATTCAAACTTTGATTTGAAATCTTCAAGAACATGAAAGATTCAAGCTTTTTAGCTTTGAATCTTCATTACTTTGTTGGATCTAAGTTTTGAAGCTTAAGATCACTTTATTTTGTTAAAAGATCAAAACTTGTGTTTATGATCTTCATGTAACTTGTAGATCTAGCTTTTTGCTTTAAGGTTCTTCAAGAACATTAAATATCCAAGCTTTCTAGCTTAGGGTTTCATTATTTTGTTGAAGATCTAAACTTTTTAGTTTATGATCTCATTACTTTTACCAGATCTTAGCTTTCTAGCTTATGGTCTCATTAATCTTGTAAAGATCCAAGCTTTCTAGCTTAGGGTTTCTTAACACTTGAGATCTAAGTTATTATTGTAGATCTCACTTACTTGGAACCTTTTTATGATTTTTATGGTGATAAAAATCAAGTCTTCATCATCTCATATGATGAAGATGCATAAACTTGTATCAAAAGGACAAACGTTGAAGCTTTATTGTGTTTATACAATAAAGAGACAACCTTGATGTTCAAAACTTGTAGAAAGTTAGCTTTTACTTTTAGTTGTGTGTTGATAGTTAAAACTTGGTCATAATGATGCTAAAAGATCAAAGAGTTGTACACTTGAGGCTTATACTTATCAAGGATGAGAACCGTGATAAGCATCAAGCACCAAGAAACCCACCGGAGCACTTGTTTATGTTTTTCGAGGTCTGATCAGACTTCTGGGACTTTTGGAAAGTTGATTTTCAGATAGTTCGGTTTGAGTAGATGACTTTTCATTCAAGACTCGCCTAAATCCGATATACGGTTTGGGATTTATAGCCTTTCGAAAATCACTACGCCTTCGTAACGACGTGCTGAAATTTCTGACCTACTCTGTAACGACCCTGGATTTTCCAACTTTTATTAATAATATTTATTATTAATACTTGCATTTTAATAAATATATTTTTATACATTTACTTGTCACCGTGATTGATTTTACATGTCCCGACTTGTCTTTGTGACACACGCTTTTCGCGAATAATATTTAGAATATTATTTACATTCATGATTAATTATTATTAATCATTTTTAATTAATTAATGCAAGTAGTTAATTACTTGGGCTATTTGTTACATACTTACACATGGGCTTTTGTTAATGGATTTGGCCTTGGAAGCCCACCCTACTTTTCTTAATGGACTACTAGTAAGCCCACTATTATGCTAATGATGCTTTAAGACTAAACAATGATTAATTAAGTTTATGAGGAGACTTGTCACAAGCATGCTAGCACTAACTTTCCATGCATTTAACTTTAATCCATTTTAAGCTTACACCATCTCCCAACACTTGAAAGTTAGCTTTTGACCTTCCTCTTTAAGCCTCCAAAACCGTTGGCATTCATGGGTGGGGAGGGAGCTCCAATTTTCTCTTTTTGTTACTTATTTACTAGCCTTTACTTCACTTCACACACACACAACATACTTACACTTATTTTCTCTCAACTTTATCTCTAAATTTGTAAGTATTACATCTTCTTCTTTCCTCTCTTTTTCCTTTGAAAAACCGAAACCATCATCATCAAATTGCTTGTTTTGTTGTTTATTGTTAAAGATCAAACTTTATAGTTTGTATCTTCATGAATCTTGTTTCTTCCATCTTTGTTTGATGAGAAATCAAGAACAAGGATCTAAGTTTCTATAACTTATGGTTCTACACTTAAGTATTATAAAGATTTAAAGTTCATAAACTTTATAATCATACTTGTGTTCATGTTCTGTTAACTTAAGGTTTAATTTCTTAAAGATCCAAGCTTTGGCTTGAATCTTCTTAAGTTAGAAACAAACATGAACTTGTTACTTGTAGATTTAGTTTAATTCTTTCTTTTGTAAGTATTTAATTTCGTGTTTGTATTTATTTTGGTCAAGTGTTACTAGTTAATCTTGATCTCATTTTTCTTGAAACTAAAGTTAAACTTTGTAAGTTCAAGAACATGGAAGTATAACTTTCTAGTTATAACTTTATACACTTATGTTGGATCTAAGTTTCTATAGCTTATGGTCTTCCGAATTTGTTGTAAACAAGAGCTTATAAGCTTATATACATTTTACAAGATAAAAATCTAAGTTTCATAACTTATGGTTTTATTAAAGTGAAGATCCAAGTTCTACAATTTAGGATCTAACTTAAGAACACTAGATCTAGACTTTCTTGTCTAGGATCTTTAAGATCTAGCTAAGATCTAAGTTCTACAACTAAGATCTTATTTATTTAGTTTAATTTCAAGTTTATAGCTTAATATTACTATTAGAACTCATGTATGTGTCGGATCTAAGATCTTGATGTAACTTTGGTTCATTAACCTACTCACAACCCTTAAATGAGTTGTGCTACTTATCTTAGACATACACTAGTGTCATGACAGTCAAAATTTGGTTAAGGTGATGCAAACACATCAACGAGTTGTACACTTGAAGCTACAAGCATCAAGGATGAGAGCCGTGATGAGCATCAAGCACCAAGAACCGACCGGAACACTTTACTTAATGTTTTATGGAACTGATATTTAACCTGGGCTACTGGAAAAGTTAATTTCCAGAATTTTCGGTTCGATTAGATGACTTTTCGTTTAAGACTCATCTTAATCCGATTTACGGTTTAGGATTTATAGCCATCCGAAAGTCACTACACCCTTTTAACGTTGTGCTGAAATTTCTGACCTACTCGCACTTAAAACATCGCCACGGTCAAACGAAGACGAGTTTGGTTCTGAATTTTGGTCAGAAACTAGTGGACTCACATACGGAGCCATAGCCACTGATTACGCGTCTTTTCAATTTACGTAGAGGTCGTAGCAGCTGATCAAAATCAGCCTTTGTTTCGATCTCTATTCTTGATTGAAAACTTACTTTACTCTTTTGTTTGATGATGAATGATGATGATACTTAAGACCTAATTTACATACTTCTAAACCTTTGGGAACGATTTACTGACTTAGTAACTTTTGACTTAGGTTGAGGACTTTTCGGACCAACTACTTGCCTACTTATCTCATATCGACTTAACTACTTTTCACTGTGAGTTATAGCATCCCTTTTTTACTTTAACTATTTTGGGAACTGAGAATACATGCGCTTTTTATGTTTTACATACTAGGCACGAGTACTTAAACTTTATATATGTGTGGGTTATATAACGGCATAAACTTTCCCCTTAGCTCGGTATCGTTTAGTCATTGGTCTTTGAACCGGTGAACGCGAATCTTAGATATGGATCCATAGGGTTTGACATCCCCACTCGGGCTAGTCGCGCTAGCATTTAACGGGTGTTTAATACTTCGTAAACTTACGCACTCGCCAAGTGTACTTTTAGAGGGTGATGATTACGTTAAGTTAGTTACCAAGTGCCCACGGTTAAACATATACTTTATCATACTGATTTGAATTACTGATTTAAACTGCTGGTTGAAGCACTGAAATCTCGTGGCCTACATTACATTACTGATTACGAACAAACTATAGCTCACCAACATTCGTGTTGACTTCTTAAGCATGTTTTTCTCAGGTGCTTAAACGTTGTTGCTTCCGCTGTTAGATTTGCTGTCTTAGTGTTATAGACTTGCTGTGTTAGACTTCCGCTGCACTACTTAGAGATGTCTCAATCATAGAATTTTTATTTTCCATTCGTAACTTACGTTATTTTCAAACAATGGCTTTGTAACGACCTTTGGGTCACGTACTTATGTTTATGCTTCTATTCATAGGAAGCACGTCATCTTTCGTAAAACTCTATGTTTTCATGAATGCAAAACTGATTTTCAAATAGCATATAGTGTATGACCTTGTAATGATCCTATTGTTGATGATACGTACACGATGGTTTTGTACGGGGCGTCACATTTGGTATCAGAGCATTGGTTGTAGGGAATTAGGTTGCATTAGTGAGTCTTGAACGAGTCGAGTAGGATTCGCTAATAGGACTAATCTACAATTTGCTCTTTTACTTGTTTCTGCGGAATCTGCTGCATGCTACTGTGTTATATTACTGCATGTTACTGCTTACTACTACTGCATGCCACTACTTACTTCTACTACTGTATGAACTTGTTGTGTGCTAAAGTTTCCTTTTACTGCTATGTAAACTCGCTGTATGCTTTTGCTTATTCTCGCTACTGCATACTACTATCTGCTCTTAGCATGTTACCTTAGTATGATACTGTCACTGTTGCCATGCTACGTACTGCTGTAGACGATCTAGGTTGCTGTAGTCGATATGTCTGATTACGCTCTTGCTACATGCCTGCTATTCGCTGAACCGACTTGGAGAACTTATCCTTCCCAGTTCAGATGTTTTCTGAACTACTTTTCCCACTCGTCTAACCCTAAGAACTAGAAATGTAATCCACCTGTTACTACTGTTCCACCGTTCCAGAGATCGAAACATTACTTCACACAATCTAGAAGGAGTACCCCTCGGATTACACGCCCACTAAAGTTGATCCTCGGAGTAGGACTTATGCAAGGACTTTTCGGAGTAACCGCACCCTGAGCTCACTATAATTAGCCACGTAAAAAGTATAAACCTTAGAAGGCTGTTCAGTTTCTGCGAGTTGACTCGTGTCCCGTACGCTTTCATGACCCTCACTTATCTCTTTCACTGCTCGACGATCTAACGACACCTCTGGACTTAGGTCCCTGACACTCCTAGGCATTGGAGAAGTCGGGAAGACATCTCCTTTTACAAGGACAGAGTGCCTTCTACAGATGCTCAGCCATGCCCAAAGACTTGAGAGTCACCTCGAGACATATCGTATCACTACTTGCTACACGTACAACTCGACACGAGACCCAAATTGAATTTCTAGAAAGGAACCTAAGGACGTTACTTGAACCCGAACATTTTGAAGAAATTTTGGGACATTTAGGCATTGATGCATGACCTACGGAACCTACGCGCCCGCACCAAGAAATCGTGAGATTAATTATGTAGATTCTGTTTTAAGATAACATAGATAAAGCACCGTTAGATGAAGTTGAGTAGAACTGGAAGTGATCACGTTACATTGACCATATGAAATGATATTGGAATGAAAGTACTATTTAGTACAATATAATGATGCCAGGCCAGCGTGATTATATTGAGGTAAATCATGCAGAAGTTCGAATGTTACTACATGAGGAATATGAGGTGATCCAGGAAAAATTTTTAGCAGGGATCACTTGAGCATACGCATTGTAGTCTGTTAAAGGTAGGGAAGGAATAACCACGTAGCCCAGATACTGTACCAGAAGGGCCTTGATTTCAGAATTGATAATCCGAAAATTTGTTATAGATATCGACACCCTGGACATTTAAGGAAAAAGTTCCCATATAGGAAAAACTTTAAACTTACCTGCAGTAAAGCAATCGTTATGGAGACTCGCATGGAATCCTGATTTTAGCTAGGGTACGTTTCGTCACAACATTTTATTGTTTCGGAGTTGTTTAATACCAGAACGATAGAAACCTTATACCTAAGAACCTTAGCGTTATGAATAATAAGCCATTAACAACCATGAGGGTTAAGTATTCTATAGGACAAGCAAATGGTCAGCTGGCGGAGATAGAGGAATATTTTAAGGTAGTACCTTAAAATTAACAGGTGGGTCATTTGGAGATGACCTCATATTAACAAAACCTGGAAGTTTTAATGTAGTAGTTGAAAAGGATTAGTTACCTACGCACAAACAAATGATATTTGTGAAGGTTGATAGAATTTTTCGCGATAGTATAATAAGATTTGATTGGAATGAACCTTAAGAATTACCTAACACCCATCAAGTTAGGAAGCTTGGATGAAATAGTTGGAACAAACTGGCTTCAAGGATGAAAGCGAAAGTTATTTATAGTGAGAAAATTTTTCGTATACCTCGCGAGAATGGTAAGCTAAAATCCATCTGGGTTACTTCAACAGCCCGAAATCCCACAATGGAAACGGGAAAGAATAACGATGAATTTCCTCACGAAGTTACCGAAAATGGTAGGCGGTTAGGATATCATCTGGGTTATTATTGACCATCTCACCAAGTCTGATCACTTTCTAGCCATTAGAGAGACCGATATAATGGACAAACTTGCACAATGATACCGAAAGGAAATTGTATCCCGTCACTTCAGCGATTCAAATTATATATTAAAGATTACCCAAGAATCTTATTTGATACTCATTCTTACGCGACTCTAAATCCTAACTTATTACGAGAAATTACTTGTTCGATGATAATCACAACATCATCCTTCTTACTTCGATATTAGTCATACCAGTTCAAAATTTTCCTAAAATTAATGAGTGGTTAATTCTCATCCTCATACTCCCCCATTCGTATCTCACTTATAAGCAACAACTTCACACTTAAGCATTTTTGGTCAAAGGACTTGTGCCCTACTAATATTCATCAACCACATTTAAATCCAACAGTTTTCATTACCTCGTAACATTTTTGCTCAAATATCACCCGAGATTTTCAAAAGTCTTTTACTAAGTTCTCATCAATCTTTTTCCAACTTGTAACCTCCGAAATATGAAAATGTTGTTTGCCAAAATTTTTCATACACTATTTTACTGTGCGATCCTCTCAAAGTTTTGTAAAAAAAATAAATAAATTAATAAATAAATTTATTATATTTGCCATACGTGCAAATTTTAGAAACCGTATATGTTAAAGTAAATAATTACTTATTTTGACTAGTACATGTGAGAATTTTACTTTCATTTTTACAAATCCATTCTTTTAATCAAAAGATATTTTACTTAAAATAGTCTATATTTACTAAGAACTTCATTTCTTTTCTTACATTGTCACCTTAAACGATTTCGATAAAATTTCATTGCTTGCTATATAAATTTTTTTTTCGTGTTATTCGTATCCAAGTCATCATGAAGACTTTACAACCGTCGAAATCGAGGGATTCATGTGTGTATGTGTTGAAGACACTTACTGCCACGTCATTCAGTGCCTTTGGGCATCCACTAACACTTAAACCATTTAAAATTATTACGTTAACCCAGGGATCTTATTCGCCACACCTGTTGGAACAATGCTCTTTCTTACATAACTCTAAGTCCTGACTTATTTCAAGAGACTCTCATTTAGTGATACTACCACCATTAGTATTCTGACTTTATTATTAGTCAGAACTTGTTTGGCATTTTACAAAGTCAAGAAGCGATTAACTTCTCATCCTCATGCTCTATCCTTCATACCTCACTTTTTAGCAACGGTTTCGCACGTGAACATTTTTGGCCCAAAGACTTATGTTCTGATAATTATCAAAACTACATTTAATTCATTAGTTTTCATTACCTAGTAACTTGTCACCCGATGATTTAAAGATTTTCCACTCAATCTTTTTCAAATCGCAACCTCTGAAATACGAAAAGCTATGTTATCAAAAATTTTACACGTTGATTTTTACACATTGATTATTTGTGCGGTCCTCACGAGATTTATGGACAAATGAAATTAATAATATTTTCTGTCACCTATGCGATTTATAAAATAATATATGTATGTATGTAATTAAGTTAATAAATTTACCCTTACTTATTTTGGTTAGTACATACTAAGTTATACCTTCAAATTATTCAAAAAAAATCGCTCCTTTACTGAGTTGTTTAACTTAAGTCAAATAGTTTTGTGTAGAATTGTACACGTTGTACATACTTCTAAATTTAATAAAAACTTCGTTCCGCTTATGCTGTCACGTCAAACGTTTAAAGGTTTTTCAAAACTTTCTTGATTGATTTTATTAAAGGTTTTCGTATTAGACTACACCATGTATGGACCACACTTTCTCTCGCCCTCTGTTAGGGATGAAACTTACCATTAAGATCTTTGTTAAAAACTCTTGAGCCACTTTGGATGGCAGTTTTATAAAATTTGTTAGAAAATCTTTGCACCCATAAAATGTTCCTTTTAAGGTTAGACATGACAAAAACGCGGGCTAATAAATCAGTTTTCTAAGGTACACTCTGTGGTCACCCTATTGTAGGAAAGGCACTAGGTGGGTTTCTGTTCTCAATACTTCACGGCAAATCGCAACACCCTCGTAAACCTCATCTCTATGAATCTGTATGTAGTGGTACAAGAAATCATTTTTGAGATTCTTTTCACGTAGAGTAAACCATTCTTTATGACCAAGAGTTCACGTATCTTCTCATCCGCACATCCCCTTAAGTATACGGATAAATTCAGAACGAACCGCTCGAAGAGTTCACTCTCGTTCAAAGATCACACCTTTCGTGCGACTTTCTTTCGAAAATGTAATATAAGATACTTCGAGAACCTATGAATCTTATTATCCCTTTTGGGAGGGGACTACTTAAAACATTTACGACACTGATGTGGTTACTCTACACATTCCTTCCTTCGTTGGTTGCAACTATATGTTGCTTTAGTTAACGTTAACCCTAACTTCAACATGTAACTGAAAGGATAAAGTTACATTACGGAACTATAAATAATTATGGATTTCAAATATTCTTAAGAATCGAGTTCATCATGCCTATGGCCTCCTTTCGAAATCAAGGGGCTAGTAAAATCCGTGGCTAATACTATCCAGACATCAAATCGCATGGTTGCGATCACCATGTTTTCCATTCTACCTGTCAGCTTTGTATTGCGACATAAGCGCTCAATGTTTTAGATGAGCTTAGAAACATTCATGATGCATTTCACGCATCCAGTTTACTGAAGATGCCTGTAAGGCTAAGCACACCATCTTTCCTTTTGTGGATATATATTCAGATGACATACTCATGTTAATCAGAAACGAAATCAATTTGTTGATCTCTTAGGACAAGAGACTTAATCAATGGCATACACCTATTCTTACTTTTATACGCCGAAGTACCTTTCGAGGTAAATAACTCACTTCTGAGCCCACGAGTCTCACGAAACTTTGATACACTCCTTCTTATTCAAATACGGTACCATTGTTGGTCACTCCTTAAAATTTCGGGACGAAATTTTCTTTAACAGGTGGGTAATGTAACGACCCTGGATTTTCCAACTTTTATTAATAATATTTATTATTAATACTTGCATTTTAATAAATGTATTTTTATACATTTACTTGTCACCGTGATTGATTTTACATGTCCCGACTTATCTTTGTGACACACGCTTTTCACGAATAATATTTAGAATATTATTTACATTCATGATTAATTATTATTAATCATTTTTAATTAATTAATGCAAGTAGTTAATTACTTGGGCTATTTGTTACATACTTACACATGGGCTTTTGTTAATGGATTTGGACTTGGAAGCCCACCCTACTTTTCTTAATGGACTACTAGTAAGCCCACTATTATGCTAATGATGCTTTAAGACTAAACAAGGATTAATTAAGTTTATGAGGAGACTTGTCACAAGCATGCTAGCACCAACTTTCCATGCATTTATCTTTAATCCATTTTAAGCTTACACCATCTCCCAACACTTGAAAGTTAGCTTTTGACCTTCCTCTTTGAGCCTCTAAAACCGTTGGCATTCATGGGTGGGGAGGGAGCTCCAAATTTCTTTTTTTGTTACTTATTTACTAGCCTTTACTTCACTTCACACACACACAACATACTTACACTTATTTTCTCTCAACTTTCTCTCTAAATTTGTAAGTATTACATCTTCTTCTTTCCTCTCTTTTTCCATTGAAAAACCGAAACCATCATCATCAAATTGCTTGTTTTTTTGTTTGTTGTTAAAGATCAAACTTTATAGTTTGTATCTTCATGAATCTTGTTTCTTCCATCTTTTTTTGATGAGAAATCAAGAACAAGGATCTAAGTTTCTATAACTTATGGTTCTACACTTAAGTATTATAAAGATTTAAAGTTCATAAGCTTTATAATCATACTTGTGTTCATGTTTTGTTAACTTAAGGTTTAATTTCTTAAAGATCCAAGCTTTGGCTTGAATCTTCTTAAGTTAGAAACAAACATGAACTTGTTACTTGTAGATTTAGTTTAATTCTTTCTTTTGTAAGTATTTAATTTCATGTTTGTATTTATTTTGGTCAAGTGTTACTAGTTAATCTTGATCTCATTTTTCTTGAAACTAAAGTTAAACTTTGTAAGTTCAAGAACATGGAAGTATAACTTTCTAGTTATAACTTTATACACTTATGTTGGATCTAAGTTTCTATAGCTTATGGTCTTTCAAATTTGTTGTAAACAAGAGCTTATAAGCTTATATACATTTTACAAGATAAAAATCTAAGTTTCATAACTTATGGTTTTATTAAAGTGAAGATCCAAGTTCTACAATTTAGGATCTAACTTAAGAACACTAGATCTAGACTTTCTAGTCTAGGATCTTTAAGATCTAGCTAAGATCTAAGTTTTACAACTTAAGATCTTGTTTATTTAGTTTACTTTCAAGTTTATAGCTTAATATTACTATTAGAACTCACGTATGTGTCGGATCTAAGATCTTGATGTAACTTTGGTTCATCAACCTACTCACAACCCTTAAATGAGTTGTGCTACTTATCTTAGACATACACTAGTGTCATGACGGTCAAAATTTGGTTAAGGTGATGCAAACACATCAACGAGTTGTACACTTGAAGCTACAAGCATCAAGGATGAGAGCCGTGATGAGCATCAAGCACCAAGAACCCACCAGAACACTTTACTCACTATTTTCTGGAACTGATCAGTAACCTGGGCTACTGGAAATGTTAATTTCCAGAATGTTCGGTTCGATTAGATGACTTTTCGTTTAAGACTCGTCTTAATCCGATTTACGGTTTAGGATTTATAGCCATCCGAAAGTCACTACACCCTTTTAACGTTGTGCTGAATTTTCTGACCTACTCGCACTTAAACCGTCGCCACGGTCAAACGAAGACGAGTTTGGTTCTAAATTTTGGTCAGAAACTAGTGGACTCACATACAGAGCCATATCCACTGATTACGCGTCTTTTCGATTTACGTAGAGGTCGTAGCAGCTGATCAAAGTCAGCCTTTGTTTCGATCTCTATTCTTGATTGAAAACTTACTTTACTATTTTGTTTGATGATGAATGATGATGATACTTAAGACCTAATTTATATACTTCTAAACCTTTGGGAACGATTTACTGACTTAGTAACTTTTGACTTAGTTTGAGGACTTTTCGGACCAACTATTTGCCTACTTATCTCATATCGACTTAACTACTTTTCACTGTGAGTTATAGCATCCCTTTTTACTTTAACTATTTTGGGAACTGAGAATACATGCGCTTTTTACATTTTACATACTAGGCACGAGTACTTAAACTTTATATATGTGTGGGTTATACAACGGCATAAACTTTCCCCTTAGCTCGGTAACATTTAGTCATTGGTCTTTGAACCGGTGAACGCGAATCTTAGATATGGATCATAGGGTTTGACATCCCCACTCGGGCTAGTCGCGCTAGCATTTAACGGGTGTTTAATACTTCGTAAACTTACGCACTCGCCAAGTGTACTTTTAGAGGGTGATGATTACGTTAAGTTAGTTACCAAGTGCCTACGGTTAAACATATACTTTATCATACTGATTTGAATTACTGATTTAAACTGCTGGTTGAAGCACTGAAATCTCGTGGCCTACATTACATTACTGATTACAAACAAACTATAGCTCACCAACATTCGTGTTGACTTTTTAAGCATGTTTTTCTCAGGTGCTTAAACGTTGTTGCTTCCGCTGTTAGATTTGCTGTCTTGGTGTTACAGACTTGCTGTGTTAGACTTCCGCTGCACTACTTAGAGATGTCTCAATCATAGAACTTTTATTTTGCATTCGTAACTTACGTTATTTTCAAACAATGGCTTTGTAATGACCTTTGGGTCACGTACTTATGTTTATGCTTCTATTCATAGGAAGCACGTCATCTTTTGTAAAACGCTATATTTTCATGAATGCAAAACTGGTTTTCAAACAGCATATAGTGTATGACCTTGTAATGATTCTGTTGTTGATGATCCGTACACGATGGTTTTGTACGGGGCGTCACATACTCGCGCTTGAACCATCGCCATGGTCAAACGACATCGAGTTAGGATCTGAAAATTTGACAGCGGTTAGAGGACTTACAAATGGAGCCTTGGCCACTGGCCGTGCATCATTTTAGTTTGTATATAGGTCATAGCAGCTGTCTGAAGTCAGCCCTTTGTTTCGATCTCTATTCTTGTTGAAAACCTTACTTTATCTTTTACGTATGATGATAACGATGATGAAAATGATGATGCTTAAGACTTAACTTACGTACTTTTAAACCTTTTGGAACGATTTTCTTACTTAGCAACCATTGACTTAGGTTGAGGACCTTTTGGATTGACCAACTTATTTGTTTGGACCGACTTACTACTTGCTTACGTTTTCGTATCGTTTTTACCGCACATTCACTGTGAGTTATAGCTCCCTTTCTACTTTACTATTTTTGGGACTGAGAATACATGTGCTTTTTATTTTTTACATACTAGACACGAGTACTTAAACTTTAAATATGTGTGGGTGACATAGCGGCACAAAGATTTCCCTTAGCTTGGTAACGATTAACTAATAGTTTATGAACCGGTAGACGCGAATCTTAGATATGGATCCATAGGGTTTGGCATCCTCACTCGGGCTAGTCGCGCTAGTAGTCAACGGGTGTTTAATACTTCGTAAACATACGCACTCGCCAAGTGCACTTTTAGGGGGTGATATATTACTTGTTAAGTTAGTTACCGGGTGCCCATTGACCAGCATATTATAACACCCCTGATTTTTTTTTAAATACAGCGGAAGACCTGGTTATAATATATATATCATATAAAATCCACTTGATTATAATATACACGTTAATATTTAAAAGTCTGGGTGTTATATTAAATATTACAACAACTTTTAATATAAAGGACATGACATCAGAGTTTCCAGCTTTGTCAAACATATCTTCAAAGATCTGATCTTCACCATGATAACTAGCATACAACAAATCCATAACCTGCAGGGAAGATGTGAGGGATTAGCACGAAGCTAAGTGAGTGCAACTAACTACATGCAATAGTATACAGGAACCGTCATACTAATCATGTCACATAGTCTAACACATAAACATCACCCAAGTGCCATCTACAGAGACTCTGGCGGCTCGGCCAAACCATTAACCACCAGTTGAACGGACTGGGGCTTACCAGAAGTTCCTCCACCACCGTGTTGTATATATATAATCCACACGCGATGGATGCATCACTCACACATATATACACCACGACTGTCTAGGCTACCACAGAGGAACCCAACCCACAGGTTGATCTCTCCTACCGAGGCTACCACACAATAGGAATGCACTGGGCTCCAGCAGACAAGCATCAACTAACATGCAGTCATCACAACAAATTAAGTAACCATAGTAGCAAGTATATCTAATAAGCATGGAAATCATAATATAACATGCTACTCTATACTATATGCTCTAGTTAGTCCCACTCACCGATACCGACATCACTCGGTAGTCTGATGTCACCGAGTCTTCTCCTCGTCTGTATCACCTGACAACAATACTCACAAGTTAGTTATAATATCATGATCATCAATATACAAACGAGCAGCATAACTACTAAAAAATCAACACTTAGTAAAATATTTCACTGCCAAAGACACTCGGTCGACTGTCAGAGACAGTCGGCCGACTGTCCGCACTCACTCGGTCGAGTGTCAAGTCACTCAATCGATGGTCTCTCGCAGACACACTCGGCCGTAGGTCTCACACACTCGGTCGATGGTCGAGCCGGTCGGTCGAGTGTCTCGAGACACTCGGCTGTCTGTGTTTATCTGCAGAAGCTGAAGAACAAAGTGACAGGTTTCACCCAAAATCGACCAATTCTAGCTCTAGAGCTCGATTATGACCTCAAAACTGACCAAATCGAAGACACTAAATATGAAGAAACATAAACCCACAAGATTTAAACTCAAACAACATCAAATCTAACCATTTTGACCCAAATTACACACTTTGTAAAAACTAACACAAAAACTCAATTTTCTCAAAGATTAGAGCATGGAATGCTACAAATCTTACCTTAAAGGAATAAGTAAATCGCAAGGAACACAAAGATACCAACGATTTGAGCTCTAAAACAAGAATTAAGAATTAGGGTTTGGTGTAGGTGAAGAGATGAAGAACGGTGTGTGTGTTTGGTGAATTTTCTAGAAATGGTAAGAACACAGCTCACTAGTCATTTAATTTAGGTTTATTCCCACACTGTGCGATACACAAGTATTTATCAGTTATCTGATATCTTTCGTACTTAATTTAACTGCCCTAACAGAGTCCAAATTAAATAAACAAACATGTTATGTGACCCTTGTCACAAACTGGTCCTATCCACATCATTAAATAACAATAAATATAAAATTAAAATAAAAGCATATAATAACACCACACAACCTGAGGGCAAAATAGTAATCTAACAGCTAGGCCTGCTTCGAGGGTGTTACAAATCTACCCCCTTAAAGAGATTCCGTCCTCTGAATCTGCTAAGTCATAGCCAACATGGGTCGCAGGTAACAAATGCCAACACAATTGGTCACACCGGTAGCTACACCAAAACACATCCTAAGACGACAAGCATTACCAAGGTTCATTAGTTTTCTCAGCTGTAAACCCATAAGCCAGAATCTTCAATTTAAAAACTCACCGTCACTAAGTCAATGACAACCCTTTCTGTTACGACCAACTCCAATCACGCAAAACAACATTCAGATAAGTTATCTCGCAATTACCTATAGCATAACAAATATCGATTGAAGGGGTGACCAAGTACCAACAATCTATTGTTTAATAAGGGTCGTGCACGTCATCTTTTATCCTAGCGCTAACTAAGAGGATAACGATCAAACAATTCAACACTAGATGCAATCAACATTCATTCAAATACAAGACAACCCAAAAGTATTATATAGACCCATCATCAACTTAATTGACTTCCACGAAATGGTTCACAACAAGTTCCCTCTTACATATCGTATTCTCCAATCATATGTAACTATTCATCATTTAGTCCTCTAATTTATATCAATCAGTTGATTTTCTCGGTTTTCCACGAAAAGTTTCACATCAAACTGTCACTACACCCCACTTTCTGAAGATACCAACGGTTATACACTGTCAATTTCATCAAATCGGACTGATCCATCAAATTTCGAGATTACCCATAAAGTAAATCCATGCAATCTCCCATTTAGTTTATTCTAAGTCATCTGTTTATTATCAACGTGTCACATGAAGAAACAACTCAGTTAAGCCCACAATTCTACATTACCAAATCAACAAAGGTCATGGGTATTACAAACCACCACAACGGGCCACAACGTGACCTAAGTCAAAACATGCCTACGGTCATACGCCTTACAAAGCTCCGTCCATTCTCGTAGGTCAAAAGCTAACTTATCGGTCTAAAGCCAAACACACCATCTGCTATTCTACTACCTAAAGGTCAAGACCCGCTATATGCCGATCTGCAAACTTACTTACTTACACTACACGATATCCGAATAGTTCCTCACATGCCGATCTAGAAAATAGTCTTTACCACGAGCTAAAGAAATTCAATGCTGACAACCTGCCGCTATCTAATAACTGAACAAGTCTACTTTCGTCTGAATTCCAAACTTGATCTATCATTAATCTTACAAAATACCACGAAAATTCCATCTCATGTCTAGGTTTTACACACTAACTCTCGAGTCACTACTAATGACCCACTACATGATATCTGTCAATCATGATTTGAGGTTATCTCCGAGTCACCTTCATCGAATTTCCTAGATCAACTCACTCTAAAACACTAAATATGAAATGTCCCGTTCATATTGATTATAAACGTTCCATATTAATTGATTTCGTCGCGAGGTTTTGACCTCTATATGAGACGTTTTTCAAAGACTGCATTCATTTTTAAAACAACCATAATCTTTATTTTATCGATAAAGGTTTAAAAAGCATTACGTAGATTATCAAATAATGATAATCTAAAATATACCGTTTACACACGACCATTACATAATGGTTTACAATAAGAATATATTACATCAAAAATAAGTTTCTTGAATGCAGTTTTTACACAATATCATACAAGCATGGACTCCAAATCATGTCCTTATTTTAGTATGCAACAACGGAAGCTCTTAATAATCACCTGAGAATAAACATGCTTAAAACGTCAACAAAAATGTTGGTGAGTTATAGGTTTAACCTATATATTATTAAATCATAATAATAGACCACAAGATTTCATTTTTATAACACATCTCATATCAGGCATTTCGCAAACTGTATAGAGATAAAAATCATTGATATGTTGAACACCTGGTAACCGAAGTTAACTTAATGCATAGAATATCCCCAAAACAGAACCTCTCGTCTGTATAATAATCTCGAAGTACTAAACCATCCATAACCTGAATAGGGGTTGTTAAACCCAATAGATCTATCTTTAGGATTCGCGTCAATTAGGGGCCATTTCCTTAATTCTTAGGTTACCAGACTTGAAGGGCGATATTTGGTTTAATAATCCAACCATAGAATGTAGTTTTGCGTACTTGTGTCTATTTTGTAAAACATTTATAAAGCTACATGTATTCTCATCCCAAAAAAATATTAGATTGTAAAAGTGGGACTATAACTCACTTTCACAGATTTTTACTTCGTCGGGAAGTAAGACTTGGCCACTGGTCGATTCACGAACCTATAACAAATATGTACATATATATCAAAGTATGTTCAAAATATATTTACAATATTTTTATTACATTTTAATGATTTGAGTTTGTTAAGTCAGCACTCCTAGTTAGTAACCTACAACTAGTTGTCCACAGTTAGATGTACAGAATAAAGTAATATATATTATCTCGAATCAATCCACGACCCAGTGTCTACAAGTCTCAGACTCAATCACAACTCAAAGTATATATATTATTTTGGAATCAACCTCAACCCTGTATAGCTAACTCAAACATTACTGCATATAGAGTGTCTATGGTTGTTCCGAAATATATATATAGATGGGTCGATATGATATGTCAAAACATTATATACGTGTCTATGGTATCCCAAGATTTCATAATATGTACAATACAATATAAATTAGTTAGGATATGTTTAGTCTAGATTTGTTACAAAATTTTCGTCACTAAAACTAGCAAATTTATCCAATTTTGTTTTACCCGTCATTTCTTCGTTTCAAATCCGTTTTGAGTGATTCAAGTTGCTATGGTTTCATATTGAACTTAAGTTTATGAATCTAAACAAAAAAAGTATAAGTTTATAGTCAGAAATACAGGTTACAAGTCAATATTATAAGAGGTAGTCATTTCAGTCGAAAGAACGACGTCTTGATGACCATTTTGAAAAACATACTTCCACTTTGAGTTTAACCATGATTTTTGGATATAGTTTCATGTTCATAAGAAAAATCATTTTCCCAGAAGAAAAACTTTTAAATCAAAGTTTATCATAGTTTTTAATTAACTAACCCAAAACAGCCCGCGGTGTTACTACTACGGCGTATGTCCGGTTTTTACGGTGTTCTTCGTGTTTCCAGGTTTTAAATCATTAAGTTAGCATATCATATAGATATAGAACATGTTTTTAGTTGATTTTAAAAGTCAAGTTAGAATGATTAACTTTGTTTGCGAACAAGTTTAGAATTAACTAAACTATGTTCTAGTGATTACATGTTCAAATCTCCGAATAAGATAGTTTTATATATTTGAATCGAAAGATGTTATGAACATCATTACTACCTCAAGTTTAGTAGGTAAACCTACTGGAAGTGACAAAAATTGATCTAGCTTCAAAGGATTCTTGGATGGCTTGAATGTTCTTGAAGTAGAATCATGACACGAAAACAAGTTCAAGTAAGATTTCCACTCGAAATAAGATAGTTATGATTATAGAAATTGAATCAAAGTTTAAATATGAGTATTACCTTGTATTAGAAATATATATTACTGTAAATAAGAAAGATTTCTTGAGCTTAGATGATTACTTGGATTGGATTAGAAAGCTTGAAAGTAATCTTGCAAACTCGATAGTATTCTTGATTTTATGAAACTAGAACTTATAGAATTTATGAAGAACACTTAGAACTTGCAGATAGAACTTGAGAGAGATCAATTAGATGAAGAAAATTGAAGAATGAAAGTGTTTGTAGGTGTTTTTGGTCGTTGGTATATGGATTAGATATAAAGGATGTGTAAGTTTGTTTTCATGTAAATAATTCATGAATAATTTATAATATTTTTTGTAATTTTGTGAAATATTTCATGCTAGTTGCCAAATGATGGTTCCCACATGTTTAATGACTCACATGGGCTACTAAGAAGCTGATGATTGAATGTATATACCAATAGTATATACATCTTAAAAGCTGTGTATTGTACGAGTACGAATACGGGTGCATACGAGTAGAATTGTTGATGAAAATGAATGAGGATGTAATTGTAAGCATTTTTGTTAAGTAGAAGTACTTTGATATATGCCATGAAGTCTTCCAAAAGTGTATTAATACATCTTAATACACTACATGTATATACATTTAACTGAGTCGTTAAGTCATCGTTAGTCGTTATATGTAAGTGTTGTTTCGGAACCTTTAAGTTAACGATCTTGTTAAATGTAATTGATCCATTGTTATTACACTTAAATGAGATGTTAAATTGTTATGTTAACATGTTATCATGGTGTATTAATATATCTTAATATCATATAAATATGTGTAAAATACTATTACAACGATAATCGTTACATATATGTATTGTTTCGAAATCCTTAAGTTAGTAGTCTCATCTTACTCGTGTAGTTCATTGTTAATACGCTTAATGATATACGTAATTATCATTTCATGATGTTAAACATAGTGTATTAATATCTTAACATGATACATATGTATTTAGTAAGACGTTGTTGTAATGATAGCCGTTATATATATCGTTTCGCGTTTCTTAATTCACTACTTTTATTTTATGTATATAACTCATTGTTAATGTACTTGGTGAGATACTTACTCATCATAATATCATGTTAAATATATATATATACATATGTATATATACATATATATACATATATATATATATATATATATGTATACATATATATACATATATATGTATACATATATATATATATATATATATATATATATATATATATATATATAACATGATATATATATATATGTATATATATCATGTTATATATATATATATATATATGTATATATATATATGTATATATATATATATATGTATATATATATATATATATATCATGTTGTTTTTACAAGTTTTAACGTTCGTGAATCGCCGGTCAACTTGGGTGGTCAATTGTCTACATGAAACTCATTTCAAATAATCAAGTCTTAACAAGTTTGATTGTTTAACATGTTGGAAACATTTAATCATGTAAATATCAATTTTTTATTTAATATATATAAACATGGAAAAGTTCGGGTCACTACAGTACCTACCCGTTAAATAAATTTCGTCCCGAAATTTTAAGCTGTAGAAGGTGTTGACGAATCTTCTGGAAATAGGTGCGGGTATTTCTTCTTCATCTGATATTCACGCTCCCAGGTGAAATCGGGTCCTCTACGAGCATTCCATCGAACCTTAACAATTGGTATCTTATTTTTCTTAAGTCTTTTAACCTCACGGACCATTATTTAAACGGGTTCTTCAATAAATTGAAGTTTTTATTTGATTTGGATTTCGTCAAATGGAATAGTGAGATCTTCTTTAGCAAAACATTTCTTCAAATTCGAGACGTGGAAAGTGTTATGTACAGCCGCGAGTTGTTGAGGTAACTCAAGTTGGTAAGCTACTGGTCCGACACGATCTATAATCTTGAATGGTCCAATGTACCTTGGATTTAGTTTTCCCCATTTACCAAATCGAACAACGCCTTTCCAAGGTGAAACCTTAAGCATGACCATCTCTCCAATCTCAAATTCTATATCTTTTCTTTTACTGTCCGCGTAGCTCTTTTGTCGACTCTGGGCGGTTTTCAATCGTTGTTGAATTTGGATGATTTTCTCGGTAGTTTCTTGTATTATCTCCGGACCCGTAATCTGTCTATCCCCCACTTCACTCCAACAAATCAGAGACCTGCACTTTCTACCATAAAGTGCTTCAAACTGCGCCATCTCAATACTCGAATGGTAACTGTTGTTATAGAAAAATTCTGCTAACGGTAGGTGTCGATCTCAACTGTTTCCGAAATTGATAACACATAGTCGTAGCATGTCTTCAAGGGTCTGTATTGTCCTTTCACTTTGCCCATCAGTTTGTGGATGATAAGCAGAAATCATGTCTAGACTAGTCCCCAATGCTTGTTGCAGTGTCTTCCAAAACCTTGAAACAAATCTGCCATCCCTACCAGAGATAATAGATATTGGTATTCCATGTCTGGAGACAACTTCCTTTAAATATAATCGCGCTAACTTCTCCATTTTATCATCTTCTCTCATTGGCAGAAAGTGTGCTGATTTGGTAAGACGGTCAACTATTACCCAAATAGTATCATAACCACTTGCAGTTCTTGACAATTTAGTAATGAAATCCATGGTAATATCTTCCTATTTCCATTCTGGGATTTCAGGTTGTTGAAGTAGACCTGATGGTTTCTGATGTTCAGCTTTGACCTTAGAACACGTCAAACATTCTCCTACATATCTCGCAATATTGGCTTTCATACCCGGCCTCCAAAAATGTTTCTTGAGGTCCTTGTACATCTTTTCCGCTCCGGGATGTATTGAGTATCTGGTTTTATGTGCTTCCCCAAGTACCATTTTTCTCACATCTCCAAACTTTGGTACCCAAATTCTTTTGGCTCTATACCGGGTTCCGTCTTCTCGAATATTAAGGTGTTTTTCCGATCCTTTGGGTATTTCATTCTTTAAATTCCCTTCTTTTACAACTCCCTATTGCGCCTCCTTTATTTTAGTAGTAACGTTAGTACGAATAATTATATTCATAGCTTTTACCCGTATAGGTTCTCTGTCCTTTCTACTCAAGGCATCGGCTACCACATTCGCCTTCCCTGGGTGGTAATGAATCTCGAAATCGTAATCATTCAATAACTCAATCCACCTACGCTGCCTCATGTTCAGTTGTTTCTGATTAAATATGTGTTGGAGACTTTTGTGGTCGGTATATATAATACTTTTGACCCCATATAAGTAGTGCCTCCAAGTCTTTAATGCAAAAACAACAGCGCCTAGTTCCAAATCGTGTGTCGTATAATTTTGCTCGTGAATCTTCAATTGTCTAGACGCATAGGAAATTACCTTCATTCGTTGCATTAATGCAAAATCGAGACCTTGCTTTGAGGTGTCACAATATATCACAAAATCATCATTCCCTTCAGGCAATGACAATACAGGTGCCGTATTTAACTTTTTCTTCAACAATTGAAACGCTTTCTCCTACTCATCCTTCCATTCAAATTTCTTCCCTTTATGCGTTAATGCAGTCAAGGGTTTTGCTATTTTGGAAAAATCTTGGATGAATCTTCTGTAGTAACCAGCTAGTCCTAAAAATTGGCGTATATGCTTCGGAGTTTTCAGAGTTTCCCATTTTTCAACGGTTTCAATCTTTGCCGGATCTACCTGAATACCTTCTTTGTTCACTATGTGACCGAGAAACTGAACTTCTTTCATCCAAAATGCACACTTTGAAAACTTAGCGTACAGTTTTTCTTTCCTTAACAACTCTAGCACTTTTCTCAAATGTTCTTCGTGCTCTTGATCATTCTTTGAGTAGATAAGTATGTCATCGATGAAGAAAATGACAAACTTTTCAAGATATGGCCCACACACTCGGTTCATGAGGTCCATGAACACAGCTGGTGCGTTACTTAAACCAAACGGCATAACCATAAACTCATAATGACCGTAACGCGTCCTAAAAGCAGTCTTCGGAATATCATCCTCCTTCACCCACATTTGATGATATCCGGAACGTAAATCAATCTTCGAATAAACTGACGAAACTTGTAATTAATCAAATAAGTCATCGATTCTCGGTAGTGGGTAACGGTTCTTAATGGTAAGTTTGTTCAACTCTCGGTAGTCGATACACAACCTGAATGTACCATCTTTCTTCTTAACAAACAAAACAGGGGCTCCCCACGGTCACGTGCTTGGTCGAATGAAACCTCGCTCTAAAAGTTCCTGTAATTGGCTTTGGAGTTCATTAATTTTGCTAGGTACAAGTCTATATGGAGCACGGGCTATTGGTGCAGCTCCTGGTACCAAGTCTATTTGAAATTCAACGGATCGGTGTGGAGGTAATCCCGGTAAGTCTTTTGGAAATACATCGGGAAACTCTTTTGTGATGGGAACATCATTGATGTTCTTTTCTTCGGTTTATACTTTCTCGAGATGTGCTAGAACAGCATAGCAACCTTTTCTTATTAGTTTTTTCGACTTCAAATTACTAATAAGATTTAGCTTCGCGTTGCTCTTTTCTCCGTACACTATTAAGGGTTTTCCTTTTTCTCGTATGATGCGAATCACATTTTTGTAACATACGATTTCCGCTCTCTCCTTTTTCAACCAGTCCATGCAGATTATCACATCAAAACTCCCTACCTCTACTGGTATCAAATCAATCTTAAACGTTTCGCTAACCAGTTTAATTTCTCGATTCTGACATATCTTATCTGCTGTAATTAATTTACCGTTTGCTAATCCGAGTAAAAATTTATTATCCAAAGGCGTCAATGGACAACTTATTTTAGCACAGAAATCCTTACTCATATAGCTTCTATCCGCACCCGAATCAAATAAAACATAAGCAGATGTATTGTCAATAAGAAATGTACCCGTAACAAGCTCCGGGTCTTCCTGCGCTTCAATCACATTAATGTTGAAGACTTTTCCTGCCTTGCCCATTATTATCCCCCTGATTTGGACACACATTTTTGTAATGACCCTTCTTCCAGCATCCGAAACAGGTAATGTCGGCATAACTTGTTCCGGCATTATTTGTTCCCTTAGCCATTGATCCGTAGATTTCGCACTTTGTCGCACCATGGCCCTTTCTTTTACACTTAGTACACACTGCCGTACAGAGCCCAGTCGAATGGTATCCTTCACACCTCTGACATGGTTTGCCTCCTGTTGTTATTGTTGGGATTGTTGTTGTTGTGGTTGTTATTGTTGTTGAAACGGTTGTTGTAGTTGTTGCTGGGGTGGTTGTTGTTGTTGCATTTGTTGTTGCGAAAATTGGTGCGATTGTAGTTGTGATTGTTGTGTTGATTGTTAAAATTGTGACCCTTGTCATTGGTTTCTTCCCACTTTCTCTTGATTTGTTTCGTGTTGGCTTCTTCGGCCGCCTGCTCTTTAACTCTTTCCTCAATCTGATTTATGAGTTTATGAGCCATTCAACTCGCCTTTTGTATGGAGGCGGGCTCGTGTGAACTTATATCTTCTTGGATCCTTTCTGGTAACCCTTTTACAAATGCGTCGATTTTCTCCTCTTCATCTTCGAAAGCACTTGGGCACAATAAACACAACTCCGTGAAGCGTCATTCGTATGTGGTAATGTCGAAACCTTGTGTTCGTAATCCTTTAAGCTCTACTTTGAGCTTATTGACCTTGTTTCTGGGACGATACTGCTCAGTCACCAGATGTTTGAATGCTGAACACGATAGTGCGTATGCAGCATCTTGTCCCACTTGCTCTAGGTAGGTATTCGACCATGTTAACACAGTACCTGTGAAGGTATGCGTAGCGTACTTTACTTTGTCTTCTTCAGTACACTTACTTATGGCAAACACCGATTCAACCTTTTAAGTCCACCATTTCAATCCGATTGGACCTTCAGTTCCATCGAATTCCAAAGGTTTACAGGCAATGAATTCTTTGTAGGAGCATCCTACATGATTTCTTGTGGCGTTATTTGTATTGCTAGATTTAGAGTTATTGTTGTTGTTTTGCATTGCAGCCTGTACCGCGGCTATGTTTGCTGCAAGGAAAACACGGAAGTCTTCCTCGCTCATGTTCAAATTCTGACGAGTCGTCGGTGCCATTTCCTTCAAAAATAGCTCTAAAGAATTAAGTTAATCATATAGAATATTAAGAGTAGTCAATAGTATTTCGTAGCATAATATGAACTCATTTATAAAAGCTTTTTCTTCATATTAGCATTTTATAGTTTTAATTCGGGTAGTACCTACCCGTTAAGTTCATACTTAGTAGCTAATATACAATTCAACTACTACAATTCTATATGAAAAACTGATTATAATAATATTTCGCGTTCAAACTTTTATACAATATTTTACAAACTTACAATACTGCTATTATACATATAGTATGAAATATAGCACACAATAACTTTGATACAAAACAGTTGTGACAACAATCCTAGTTAATACGCAAGTCATTCAGCAAAGGCAATAAAACACGTAATTCATAGGTCCAGAAACAAGTCATGCATTCTGGTTTTACTAAGACTACTTCCCATCCTTGGTCTTGTGGAACATAACCATTGTGGGAGTTGACAAGACAGCATGTTGTAACGTCGTCAAAGGGACGAGGGTTTCGTAATGTCCAACAGCACCGTAATAATCTAAAAACCTAGTTTCTCACCCCAACTACTGAATCCGTCACTTGTGGGAAGGTTTTATTTAAAATTTGTAATCCGATGTTCTTTTTCTCACTTTGGTGAGAAGCGAACATCACTAACTCGTAAGCATAACATGCTTCTTTATGTTGCATGTTAGAAGCTCTTTCTAACTCACGAAGTCCTATGTTGGGATATGTTGAGTCAAAATAGGTTCTTAACCTATAGCGTAAAATTGCATTTGGGTTTCCCGCATTTAACGCTTTAAAGAAAACACGGCGTAACTTACGGTGTCCCCAATGTGATATACCCCATCTTTCAAATGAAAGCCTTTTATAAACTAAGGCATGCCTGGAACGTTCATCAAATGTTCTACACACTAATTTCGCCATAAATAATTGTGCCGATGAATTCTGACCGACTTTAGTCAAGATTTCATCAATCATGTCCCAGGGTAGGTCTTCTAAAATTTTTGGTTGTCAAGCCTTAACATCCATTTTTGTTTTAATATTGTAAAAATAGACGAGGGTTAGATTCGTAAAAGATAATTATCAAATAATACAAGCAATTTTCACATACAACAAGAAAAGTACAAGCACACTTATTTTACATATTTTACACCTCACGATTACAACTCTTTATTCCGACTCACTAGTTTCTTCCTCTTCAGACCTGTTTCGTTTTGCTAATTTTCTAGGGATATATGATGTTCCTCTAATACGAGCCGTTGTTTTCACAAATGGTTTAGAAAAACCTGGTGGCTTAGAGGTTCCCGGGTTATTGTTACAACTTAAGAAATACGGGTGTTGACGATACATATAAAGTTCATCGGGGTTGGAATCAGGTTTCTCTATTTTGATGCCCTTTCCCTTATTATTTTCTTTTGCCTTTTCAAATTGGGTCGAGGTAATTTCTATAACATCATCAGAATCCTCATCGGGATCCGATTCATCGAAAAATTGGTAATCTTCCCAATATTTTTCTTCCTCGGCGGAAACACCATTAACCATTTTTAACTTTGTTCTGTTGTTTGAGGATTTTCTTTTATTTATCTGTTTTTCTATGGTTCCTAATATTTCCTCCTCCGGAACCTCTTCTTCCGGTTCCTCTTCTTTCGGTTCCTCCTCTTCCGGTTCCTGCTCTCTTCCGGTTCCTCTTCGGAAATTTGTGAATCTTCCCAAACTATATTCGACTCTTCATTATTATTAGGTGAGTCGATGAGATTTGTACTAGAGGTAGACATCTAACACACAATATCAAACACGTTAAGAGAGATTAATATATCACATAATATTTACATGTTAACAATATAAAGTTTCCAACAAAAATGTTATGCAATCGTTTTTCAAGTAAACACGGTCGAAGTCCAGACTCACTAATGCATCCTAACGAACTCGATAAGACAAACTAATGCAAATTTCTGGTTCTCTAAGACCAACGCTCGGATACCAACTGAAATGTCCCATTCATATTGATTATAAACGTTCCATATTAATTGATTTCGTCGCGAGGTTTTGACCTCTATATGAGACGTTTTCAAAGACTGCATTCATTTTTAAAACAACCATAAACTTTATTTTATCAATAAAGGTTTAAAAAGCATTACGTAGATTATCAAATAATGATAATCTATAATATACCGTTTACACACGACCATTACATAATGGTTTACAATAAGAAGATATTATATCAAAAATAAGTTTCTTGAATGCAGTTTTTACACAATATCATACAAGCATGGACTCCAAATCTTGTCCTTATTTTAGTATGCAACATCAAAAGCTCTTAATAATCACCTGAGAATAAACATGCTTAAAACATCAACAAAAATGTTGGTAAGTTATAGGTTTAACCTATATATTATCAAATCATAATAATAGACAACAAGATTTCATTTTTATAACACATCTCATATCAGGCATTTCGCAAACTGCATAGAGATAAAAATCATTCATATGTTGAACACCTGGTAACCGACGTTAACTTAATGCATAGAATATCCCCAAAACAGAACCTCTCGTCTGTATAATAATCTCGAAGTACTAAACTATTCATAACCTGAATGGAGGTTGTTAAGCCCAATAGATCTATCTTTAGGATTCACGTCAATTAGGGGCCATTTCCCTAATTCTTAGGTTACCAGACTTGAAGGGCGATATTCGATTTAATAATTCAACCATAGAATGTAGTTTTGCGTGCTTGTGTCTATTTTGTAAAACATTTATAAAGCTGCATGTATTCTCATCCCAAAAAATATTAGATTGTAAAAGTGGGACTATAACTCACTTTCACATATTTTTACTTCGTCGAAAAGTAAGACTTGGCCACTGGTCGATTCATGAACCTATAACAAATATGTACATATATATCAAAGTATATTCAAAATATATTTACAATATTTTTATTACGTTTTAACGATTTGAGTTTGTTAAGTCAGCAGTCCTCGTTAGTAACCTACAACTAGTTGTCCATAGTTAGATGTACATAATAAAGCAATATATCTTATCTCGAATCAATCCACGACCCAGTGTCTACAAGTCTCAGACTCGATCACAACTCAAAGTATATATATTATTTTAGAATCAACCTCAACCATGTATAGCTAACTCAAACATTACTGCATATAGAGTGTCTATGGTTGTTCCGAAATATATATATATATATATGGGTCGATATGATATGTCAAAACATTGTATACGTGTCTATGGTATCTCAAGATTTCATAATATGTACAATACAATATAAATTAGTTAGGATATGTTTAGTCTAGATTTGTTACAAAATTTTCGTAGCTAAAACTAGCAAATTTATCCAATTTTGTTTTACCCGTCATTTCTTCGTTTCAAATCCGTTTTGAGTGATTCAAGTTGCTATGGTTTTATATTGAACTTAAGTTTATGAATCTAAATAGAAAAGTATAAGTATATAGTCGGAAATACAGGTTACAAGTCAATATTATAAGAGGTAGTCATTTCAGTCGAAAGAACGACGTCTTGATGACCATTTTGAAAAACATACTTCCACTTTGAGTTTAACCATGATTTTTGGATATAGTTTCATGTTCATAAGAAAAATCATTTTCCCAGAAGAAAAACTTTTAAATCAAAGTTTATCATAGTTTTTAATTAACTAACCCAAAACAGCCCGCGGTGTTACTACGACGGCGTATGTCCGGTTTTTACGGTGTTCTTCGTGTTTCCAGGTTTTAAATCATTAAGTTAGCATATCATATAGATATAGAACATGTATTTAGTTGATTTTAAAAGTCAAGTTAGAAGGATTAACTTTGTTTGCGAACAAGTTTAGAATTAACTAAACTATGTTCTAGTGATTACATGTTCAAATCTCCGAATAAGATAGTTTTATATATATATGAATCGAATGATGTTATGAACATCATTACTACCTAAAGTTTAGTAGGTAAACCTACTGTAAGTGACAAAAATTGATCTAGCTTCAAAGGATTCTTGGATGGCTTGAAAGTTCTTGAAGTAGAATCATGACACGAAAACAAGTTCAAGTAAGATTTCCACTCGAAATAAGATAGTTATAATTATAGAAATTGAATCAAAGTTTAAATATGAGTATTACCTTGTATTAGAAATATATATTACTGTAAATAAGAAAGATTTCTTGAGCTTAGATGATTACTTGGATTGTATTAGAAAGCTTGAAAGTAATCTTGCAAACTCGATAGTATTCTTGATTTTATGAAACTAGAACTTATAGAATTTATGAAGAACACTTAGAACTTGAAGATAGAATTTGAGAGAGATCAATTAGATGAAGAAAATTGAAGAATGAAAGTGCTTGTAGGTGTTTTTGATCGTTGGTATATGGATTAGATATAAAGGATGTGTAAGTTTGTTTTCATGTAAATAATTCATGAATAATTTATAATATTTTTTATAATTTTGTGAGATATTGCATGCTAGTTGCCAAATGATGGTTCCCACATGTTTAATGACTCACATGGGCTACTAAGGAGCTAATGATTTAATATATATACCAATAGTATATACATCTTAGAAGCTATGTATTGTACGAGTACGAATAATGGTGCATACGAGTAGAATTGTTGATGAAAATGAATGAGGATGTAATTGTAAGCATTTTTGTTAAGTAGAAGTACTTTGATATATGTCATGAAGTCTTCCAAAAGTGTATTAATACATCTTAATACACTACATGTATATACATTTAACTGAGTCGTTAAGTCATCGTTAGTCGTTATATGTAAGTGTTGTTTCGGAACCTTTAAGTTAACGATCTTGTTAAATGTAATTGATCCATTGTTATTACACTTAAATGAGATGTTAAATTGTTATGTTAACATGTTATCATGGTGTATTAATATATCTTAATATCATATAAATATGTGTAAAATACTATTACAACGATAATCGTTACATATATGTATTGTTTCGAAATCCTTAAGTTAGTAGTCTCATCTTACTCGTGTAGTTCATTGTTAATACGCTTAATGATATATGTAATTATCATTTCATGATGTTAAACATAGTGTATTAATATCTTAACATGATACATATGTATTTAGTAAGACGTTGTTGTAACGATAGCCGTTATATATATCGTTTCGCGTTTCTTCATTCACTACTTTCATTTTATGTATATAACTCATTGTTAATGTACTTGTTGAGATACTTACTCATCATAATATCATGTTAAATATATATATATATATATATATATATATATATATATATATATATATATATATATATATATATATATATATCATGTTGTTTTTTACAAGTTTTAACATTCTTGAATCACCGGTCAACTTGGGTGGTCAATTATCTACATGAAACTCATTTTAAATAATCAAGTCTTAACAAGTTTGATTGCTTAACATGTTAGAAACATTTAATCATGTAAATATCAATTTTTTATTTAATATATATAAACATGGAAAAGTTCGTGTCACTATAGAATAATGGCTATCAATTACCTTAGAATACACAAACTTAGCTAATTTCATCACTACAACATAGCCAAATTGTGATGACCCGGGAATTTCCGACTAAATTTAAACTTAATCTTTATATGTTTCCAACACGATAAGCAAAGTCTGTAATATAGAAGTCTAGAAAATTTTAGAACGATGTTCATATATTCAATTGACCTTCGACTGCTCTCGACGATTCACGAACAATTAATTGTAAATAGATATTTATGTATTTAACAATATATATATAATTATTATTATATGTATATTGTGATATAGGTTAAAATGTATAAAAACTTAATATTCAATGTTAGTTCTATAATATACATTATATAGATACATACGTAAGCAATAACATATAATACTAAAATACTAAATTTAATTATTAATTATTATAATATTATTGTTGTTTCTTTTAATGTTAATATCAATACTATTATTATTAACATTATTATCTGAAGATAAGAATAATGATATATATAAAGTGATAAATTATTATTAGTAAACTTATTATTATCATTAATAATAAGTATTAATATAATTAGTATTATTATAAATAACATTATGGATATCAGTAATAATATTATTGTTATCAATTTTTATTAATATTATCATTATTGTTAATGATTACTAAATTGATTAAAATCATTATTTTTGTTATTATTATTAACATATTATTATTATTATTATTACTATTAATGTTAATATTAGTATTATTAATCATCTTTATCAATATTAGTATTTCTATTAGTATTATTAGTATTAGTATCTTTATTATTATTAGTTAGTATTATTCTTATAATTATTATAGTAATTGTATTATTTCAATATTAATAACAAAATTAGTATTATTAAAATAACATATAAGTGTGAAACTTGTTATATATAAATGGTTATATTATTATTATTATTATTTTTATAAATTATAAATTATAAATAATATAAAAGGGTATTATATTTAATAAAATAAATTAATTTGTATAAATTAAATAGATATAAACTCATCATTATCAGTATCTGTTTCATTTTTGTTTCTCCTGATTTTATATACGGCTCGTGAATTTATGTTTTCCTAAAAGTCTCACTAGCAAACACCAATCAATATCTTCTTGTCTGCTAGAATAAATCAATTGATTGCCATTATTTGTATCGTTACATAAGCTAATCTATCTCTGCAAATTATATTAAAAACCCAAAACAAATTGAAGAACTTGTCAACTGCCCTGTACGCGTATACCAAATTGCAAAAGCTCGATTTTTAGCCAAATTTAAAAATCTAAGAATGCTATGGTGTTAGGAATCGTCTATGTAAGTTAATTGCAAATTTTGAACTTTCAATTTCACGTATCGAATTAGATTTATGAAGTCAAAGTTTTTATTTTAAAAGTCAACAGATTTTTCTTCAATCGAATTCGAGCTATGTGTTACGATTCAAGTCAAATTGACGATTTGGAAAGATCATAGGATGTATTTAAAACATATTTCATGTTGCAACCATCATCCAAAACGTTCGAAAATTGAAAACATTATTTTTTTTTCATTTAAGCTGTGACAGCAGCTTCTGTTTTAGTTGCTGTACTTTTTAATTTTTTTTGTTGTTTTCATGTAATATAAATATTTGATAGCAATTTGTTAGCATTTTGAAGTAATTAAATTCTGTTTTGATGATTGATATACCCTGGTAGACATTGAAATTGAAGTGAAGAAGAAGGAGTTAGAAATAGATAGATATACGATATATAGATATAAGATGGGAAATAATCAGAAAGGATAAAATGGAAGGATGGTCAAGGGTATTGGTGTGGAAACGAGAGATCGCGAGTTCGAGCCCGACTTGGGGCATTTCTTTTTAGGAAGGGTTTATGAGGTAGTTTTCTTTTTATTTATTATTTATTATTATTAATTATTTTATTATTATTGTGTTAATTATTATCTTATTAATTATGTTATTATTATTGTGTTAATTATTATCACTAATATTATTGTTATGAGTATTATTACCATTAACTAACTAATATTATTATTAACATCATTGTTATTATTACTATGATAATTATAATCGTTATTGATCCTAATATTTAGGAATACCTTTATTATTATTAATCAAACTAAGAGTATTATTGTTATCATTATCATTAGTATAAGTATTATAATTACAATTAGAATTATTATTATTATTATTATTATTATTATTATTATTATTATTATTATTATTATTATTATTATTATTATTATTATTATTATTATTATTATTATTATTATTAATATCGATATTGTTAGTAATATAAGTATTACAAATATCATTTTTATAGTTATAAGTTTTAAAAACATTATTTATCATTAATATTTTTTTTATGAGTAAGATTATTATAAATTTTGTCATGTTAGTATTATTATCATTATTATAATTATTATTATTATTATTATTATTATCATGAAAGTAGTACAAATCATTATTAATTTTATAAATAATAGTATTGGTATCATTCTATAACTATTAGTATTATCATTACGTATTATTATTATTATTATTATTATTATTATTATTATTATTATTATTATTATTATTATTATTATTATTATTATTATTATTATTATTATCATTGTTATTAATATGAACCAGATTATTGTAAGTATCATATTAATAAAATCATGAGTATCATATTTATTATACCATTAATAGTATCTTTATCTTAAATTGGATTAGCAGTAAAATTAATATTGTTACAAGTACTATTATTAATATCATTGTTATTATCACTAATAGGGTTATTATTAACATATGTATATTATTAATGTTATTAACATTATTTATTTTTACTAATATTAACTTAGTATAATAGAACTACTGTTTTGATAAACAAATTAACTACATACATAAATATATATATATATATATATATATATATATATATATATATATATATATATATATATATATATATATATATATATATATATATATTTAACACATATAACATAACCAAATTTAATATTTATATATATATACAAAATGAACATATAAAACAAATATATATATATATATATATTATTAACATAAAAGTGATATAACTAATACATTTATATATATATATATATATATATATATATATATATATATATATATATATATATGTGTGTGTGTGTGTGTGTGTGTGTGTGTGTGTGTTCAATTATAACTATGAATATTAATAAATATACAAATGATATAGGTTCGTGAATTCGAGGCCAACCCCACTTTTGTTCAATGTCGTCGTATGTATTTTTACTACAAAATACAATAGGTGAGTTTCATTTGCTTTTTTACCCTTTATGTTTTTGGGCTGAGAATACATGCAAAATTTTAATAAATGTTTTACGAAATAGACACAAGTAATCGAAACTACATTATATGGTTGAATGATCGAAGCCGAATATGCCCCTTTTTGCTTGGTAACCTAAGAATTAGTAAACCTATCTACTAATTGACGCGAATCCTAAAGATAGATCTATGGGCCCGACGAACCCCATCCAAAGTACCGGATGCTTTAGTACTTCGATGTTGTTTTATATCATGTCCGAAGGATTTCTCGGAATGATAGGGGATATTCTTATATGCATCTTGTTAATTTCGGTTACCAGGTGTTCAATCCATATGAATGATATTTTTGTCTCTATGCATGGTACGTATATTTATGAGAACTGAAAAATGAAAATCTTGTGGTCTATTAAAATGATGGAAATGATTATTTATGTTAAACTAATAAACTCACCAACCTTTTGGTTGACACTTTAAAGCATGTTTATTCTCAGGTATGAAAGAAATCTTCCGCTGTGCATTTGCTCATTTTAGAGATATTACTTGGAGTCATTCACGACATATTTCGAAAGACGTTGCATTCGAGTCGTTGAGTTCATCAAGATTATTAATAAGTCAATTATAGTTGGTTATATTATGAAATGGTATGCATGTCGTCAATTTTTGATGTAAAGAAAGTATGTCTTTTAAAAACGAATGCAATGTTTGTAAAATGTATCATATAGAGGTCAAGTACCTCGCGATGTAACCAAATGTAATGTATTCGTCCAGATGGATTAGGACGGGTTATGAGAGTTAGTATCAGAGCGGTGGTCTTAGCGAACCAGGTCTTGAATCAGTGTGTCTAACTGATAGTTGTTTAGATGCATTAGTGAGTCTGGACTTCGACCGTGTCTGCATGTCAAAAGTTTTGCTTATCATTTCTAGTCGGAAATCATCTGCTTATCATTCTTAGTCTAGACACATCTTACTGCATTGATTGCATGAATAGTGTATAGACAAAAATTCATATCTTAGCATATCTACTAATCCATATCTTAGCGTATCTGTCACTGTAGACTTTATCTGACACGTTTCCTTAATTTTCTCCGTAATTCACGGGATCTTTGGAAGTATGTATAGATATTCTATATATAATGAGAATATCATTCGATATTCGAAAATCATTTCATATCAAAACCCTTTAACTGATCGTGAGAGATGGATCCTACACCTAGCTTGGATTCCATTAGTTCCGGAAGCGATTTCGAGATGTATATTGAAGCAGACTCCGAAGTCAATGAACCAGAAGTGCCTCAACCATTTAGTTATTTTTCTTTCTGGAGGAGATGGAGTTGGGTCCGAGACTTACTCACTCGATGGAGAAATGAAGATGGCGATCCCTACTGCGAACCAAACTTACCTCCTAATATCGGAGAAAATGATGTACTCACCGGTGAACCTATGCACAACACTGTATTCACCCTTCTTTCTAAAGTTTTCCACCTCGAGGGTTGCATTACTGCAATCTCAGAAAATATTCAACCTCTACTTCCGAATACCAATCGAAGGGGAATATTAGAAGAAGTTAGGGAACTTCGAATTGATAATCAAGATCTATCGAATCAGATGAGTGGATGGATAGAAATGATAGAGGGTAGGATAGAAAACCTGACAAGAATGGTGCGTGATCTACAAGCTATACTTACTACACCAACATCATCACCAACCTCAGCACCAACAACACTTGTAGCACCGACAACAACAGTACCACCATCAGCAGAACCAACAGCATAACCAGTACCAACAACAACAACAACATCATCACACGTCTCAACCTCGCAATCTATATCTCAAGCATAATCATCATTCTACGAATCGTTCTACATAAACTATCTTCGTCCTTCATGGCGATTATGTAATCTCTAATGTTTTAGAGATTATGTACTTTAGTTCTAGCCTTAAATCTAATGAGTTTAATATCACATTAACTCATTAAATCCATGATTACGTCTGAAGAAAATATATATGTATATATATTGTTTCATAAAGATTGTAATTAAAAACTCTTTCGTACAAACTGTTAATGGTGAAAATATTTTAACGGCTAGGTAATAACCGAGGAATATTTAGATTTCACATTAATAAGTACACTGTACATTCTTTCAAATCTAATTCAACAATCATTTACTATCATATTTACAACCACCGATACGTATCCGTTCATCGCAGAATAACCCTTTTCATTCAATTTCATATTTGGATTTTGATCTATCAGAATCCAACTAGTGGCATAATGAAGAAAATATTGGACAAAAATAAAAATCTGTTAGAAACAAACAAATTAACCATGAGAAAATTTTGTTAAGAATCCACGCTAACAAAATCCTAGCTAACTGTTCCTAGCTAATTGTTCCTAGCTAACCGATTACATTTTATTTATCGCAATTTAATTATCGCAATTTACATTCTCGCAATTTTATTTATCGTCATTTAATTTCCGTTATTTACTTTACGCACTTTATTTATCGTCATTTAAATTCTGTATTTATTTTACGCACTTTAAATATTGGGACACGTATACAAGGTTTTAACATATCATATCGACGCATATATATATATTATTTGGAATAACCATAGACACTCTATATGCAGTAATGATCGAGTTCTCTATACAGGGTTGAGGTTGATTCTATAATAATATATATACTTTGAGTTGTGATCGAGTCTGAGACATGTACACGGGTCACGATACATATTAATTAATTCGAATATTATATATTAAACTATATATGAATTATTGGACGGTTAACTGTGGACTATCGACTATGGACTAATAACATTGGATAATTAAAATGAATTATAATATTGATTATAATATATGAAACTAAATAATTCTTCAAATTTGCCACTTGATTTCATCTTAAACGCCATTTGTATCTTGACAATTCTAATCTACGTTCAAACCTTTCATGATTCTTGAAAACACCTCAATTGAGAGGATGAACCAACCGCACTTCATCTACGGAAGAAAAGATTGATACATATAGTTATGCACCTGAAAACACTCGAAACCTGAGTAAACGTTTAACACGTATCTGTGCTAGCTCTTTTGGCGTTGTTATTACCGAAAATAACTTTGCAATCCCTTTCCAAAAATTAGTCAATATTGTCACAGCTCCAGCAAGTCAACTTCAATTTTCATTCAGATTAACCTTATTATAATCTTGATATATATGTGTGTCCTTTTATTGTTACCGGGGAACCTTTTATATCCCACCATATTATCAGTAGATATACCAGAAACCTCATTGCTCCTTGGTTTAAATCCCTCTGACAAATCACTATATTTATCTATTGAAGTCTCATCATGTACTCATCCACATCTTGTAACAAGAATTGCCATACCAATTACCGAGAATCAGCAAATCTGTATTGTGAGTCTCGCAACGTTGCCACATCAACAGTTATATATATCCATATAACATTTATCTCTTAGAATTATGATCTTCCATTCTGAAAAGCACCCAGTCTGCGAATTAATACTCTGAATTTTGAAAAGTTGAATGAAGCAACAAAAAATCTGTAAACGACCTCAACAGCCAGAAGTTGATGATAAAGAATTGTATGTTGGCAAAGCTCAGAAAAAGTTTGAAACTGAAAAACTGATTGAGCAAACTACGAAGGAGTCTCTGAACAAATCACAAGGACTAAACTTGTACATTAAAAATCCTGATGATTCTGTTTCTGATGAAATCTTTAGCGAATACCTTGCTTCTGAATCCAAACTCTTGTGGACAAATTTTTTCACCATCCTTCGATATTAGAAATTCCAAGATATCATTGTATCTTTCATTATAAATATCCTCCATATTTCTGAAGATATTTTCATAACTATTCTTATCTGAAATCATTAATCTCTTCGTGATATCAGTGTTACATCATATAGAAACTGTTAGTTTCTATATTCTGTAAACTTTCGAGCATAAAATATGAATGTTATTGAAGTAATGTTAGTAATTGATGCATGAGTTAGTATAATATAATGACACTTGATCAACGTGATTATATTACAGTAAGTCATGCTGAGTTTCTAAATGGAACATGATGATTCACAAATTATAACGTCATCATGTGTCATGTTACATAACTCTTTCATTCTGATTAACTTCTGAACATATCAAGAAAATATATTCTTGATAGTTCTATTCTCAGTGATTCTGGTAAATTGACAAATCAAATCGTGCTAATACATTCTTTCTTATTTAGAACATGATGTTTATCCAAAATTCCATACTTACGAATTCTGGACCGTTACTCGCTTTACTAGAGGTCGGGAGGATAATAAAAAGGCAAAGAGCTCCAAAATATAAGAGAAAATATTAAGCCCAATAACAACACGGAGGTTACAAACCGTGGATATTAATACGAATAGCAATATAAAGACACAGTATAATTAAGAATAGTATCACCCCAAGATAATAGCAAAAGTAAACAGATTTTTCTGGTAGAAGATTGAAAAGATGGATGACAGAAATGATAATTAGGAAAATATCAAGGATTAGAACGAGATTAAACATTTTCATAATCTTTTGGATGTATGAACTAAGAAAGAAAGTATAGGACTGGCGAGAATAATGGAACGGAAGAGTTTAATTTATAGTGGGAATATCAGACAGAGTAATCGAGGTAAGATGACCGCATTTAATTAAAGAGATCTTAAATCCCTTAAATCCCGTAGAATCAGATCTTATAGATTTCGAAGATTTTCTTTAATCCCTTGAATTCCGGAATTCAACCCTGACTCTGTCAAAAGTTAAGATGAATCTTTACTTTCCTATTTCACTCTTTGGTGATAGCTTCATTCGTACTCTTCGAATAATTGAATTATTTTTATCCATATTACTCAATGATGATAAAACTCAATTTATCAACCCATATTCGTCATGAAAACATTTTTATTGTTAGCCATGACCACCTCACTCAAATTTCGGAACGAAATTTCTTTAACGGGTAGGTACTGTGATGACCCTGGAATTTTCGATTAAATTTAAACTTAATCTTTATATGTTTCCGACACGATAAGTAAAGTCTGTAATATAGAAGTCTAGAAACTTTTAGAACGATGTTCATATATTTAATTGACCTTCGACTGCTCTCGACGATTCACGAACAATTAATTGTAAATAGATATTTATGTATTTAACAATATATATATATATAATTATTATTATATGTATATTCTGATATAGGTTAAAATGTATAAAAACTTAATATTCAATGTTAGTTCTATAATATACATTATATAGATACATACATAAGCAATAACATATAATACTAAAATACTAAATTTAATTATTAATTATTATAATATTATTGTTGTTTCTTTTAATGTTAATATCAATACTATTATTATTAACATTATTATCTGAAGATAAGAATAATGATATATATAAAGTGATAAATTATTATTAGTAAACTTATTATTATCATTAATAATAAGTATTACTATAATTAGTATTATTATAAATAACGTTATGGATATCACTAATAATATTATTGTTATCAATTTTTATTAATATTATCATTATTGTTAATGATTATTAAATTGATTAAAATCATTATTTTTGTTATTATTATTAACATATTATTATTATTATTATTATTACTATTAATATTAATGTTAATATTAGTATTATTAATCATCTTTATCAATATTAGCATTTCTATTATTATTATTAGTATTAGTATCTTTATTATTATTAGTTAGTATTATTATTATAATTATTATAGTAATTGTATTATTTCAATATTAATAACAAAATTAGTATTATTAAAATAACATATAAGTGTGAAACTTGTTATATATAAATGGTTATATTATTATTATTATTATAAATTATAAATTATAAATAATATAAAAGGGTATTATATTTAATAAAATAAATTAATTTGTATAAATTAAATAGATATAAACGCATCATTATCAGTATATGTTTCAATTTTGTTTCTCCTGATTTTATATACGGCTCGTGAATTTATGTTTTCCCGAAAGTCTCACTAGCAAACACCAATCAATATCTTCTTGTCTACTAGAATAAATCAATTGATTGCCATTATTTGTATCGTTACATAAGCTAATCTATCTCTGCAAATTATATTAAAAACCCAAAACAAATTGAAGAACTTGTCAACTACCCTGTACGCGTATACCAAATTGCAAAAGCTCGATTTTTAGCCAATTTTAAAAATCTAAGAATGCTATGGTGTTAGGAATCGTCTATGTAAGTTAACTGCAAATTTTGAACTTTCAATTTCACGTATCGAATTAGATTTATGAAGTCAAAGTTTTTATTTTAAAAGTTAACAGATTTTTCTTCAATCAAATTCGAGCTATGTGTTACGATTCAAGTCTAATTGATGATTTGGAAAGATCATAGGATGTATTTAAAACATATTTCATGTTGCAACCATCATCCAAAACGTTCAAAAATTGAAAACATTATTTTTTTTTCATTTAAACTGCGACAGCAGCTTCTGTTTTAGTTGCTGTACTTTTTAATTTTTTTTGTTGTTTTCCTGTAATATAAATATTTTATAGTAATTTGTTAGTATTTTGAAGTAATTAAATTATGTTTTGATGATTGATATACCCTGGTAGACATTGAAATTGAAGTGAAGAAGAAGGAGTTAGAAATAGATAGATATACGATATATAGATATAAGATGGGAAATAATCAGAAAGGATAAAACGGAAGGATGGTCGAGGGTATTGGTGTCGAAACGAGAGATCGCGAGTTCGAGCCCGACTTGGGGCATTTCTTTTTAGGAAGGGTTTATGAGGTAGTTTTCTTTTTATTTATTTTTTATTATTATTAATTATGTTATTATTATTGTGTTAATTATTATCTTATTAATTATGTTATTATTATTGTGTTAATTATTATTATCACTAATATTATTGTTATGAGTATTATTACCATTAACTAACTAATATTATTATTAACATCATTGTTATTATTACTATGATAATGATAATCGTTATTGATCCTAATATTTAGGAATACCTTTATTATTATTAATCAAACTAAGAGTATTATTATTATCATTATCATTAGTATAAGTATTATAATTACAATTATAATTATTATTATTATTTTTATTATAATTATTATTATTATTATTATTATTATTATTATTATTATTATTATTATTATCGATATTGTTAGTAATATAAGTATTACAAATATCATTTTTATAGTTATAAGTTTTAGAAACATTATTTTTCATTAATATTTTTTTTATGAGTAAGATTATTATAAATTTTTTCATGTTAGTATTATTATCATTATTATAATTATGATTATGATTATTATTATTATCATGAAAGTAGTACAAATCATTATTAATTTTATAAATAATAGTATTGGTATCATTCTATAACTATTAGTATTATCATTACGTATTATTATTATTATTATTATTATTATTATTATTATTATTATTATTATTATTATTATCATTGTTATTAATATGAACCAGATTATTGTAAGTATCATATTAATAAAATCATGAGTATCATATTTATTATACCATTAATAGTATCTTTATCTTAAATTGGATTAGCAGTAAAATTAATATTGTTACAAGTACTATTATTAATATCATTGTTATTATCACTAATAGGGTTATTATTAACATATGTATATTATTAATGTTATTAACATTATTTATTTTTACTAATATTAACTTAGTATAATAGAACTACTGTTTTGATAAACAAATTAACTACATACATAAATATATATATATTTAACACATATAACATAACCAAATTTAATATTTTTATATATATATACAAAATGAACATATAAAACACATATATATATATATATATATATATATATATATATATATATATATATATATATATATATATATATATATATATATATATATATATATATATATATATATATATATATATATATGGGAAAAGTGAATATGGTGCTGTTGTGCATATAAGCTTATATGACAAACACCTCAAATTTTCATGATTTTGATATTGTTTTTGTATAATAAGTTTTGAAATACGTTATTGAATCTACACAAACAAAAGATTACATTTTGTTGTTAGTTCTTTTCGTAAATTTCATCAAATATAGATGACATGTTGTTCCACATGAACAATTGCATATTAATAGTGTTTGAGAACTACTCATGCAAAACATGAATTTATTCGAATTTCGTTGCTTCAAATCAATATATAATCATATAAAATGTCGTAAAATAGTTAAAATATAGTTTAGTTTACAAGAAAAACATCAAAATCATGAGAATTTGTGGTGTTTGTCATATAAGCTTATATGTATAACAGCACCATATTCACTTCCCCCTATATATATATATATATATATATATATATATATATATATATATATATATATATATATATATATATATATATATGTGTGTGTGTGTGTGTGTGTGTGTGTGTGTGTGTGTTCAATTACAACTATGAATATTAATAAATATACAAATGATATAGGTTCGTGAATCCGAGGCCAACCCCACTTTTGTTCAATGTCGTCGTATGTATTTTTACTACCAAATACAATAGGTGAGTTTCATTTGCCTTTTTACCCTTTATGTTTTTGGGCTGAGAATACATGCAAAATTTTAATAAATGTTTTACGATATAGACACAAGTAATCGAAACTACATTATATGGTTGAATGATCGAAGCCGAATATGCCCCTTTTTGCTTGGTAACCTAAGAATTAGTAAACCGATCTACTAATTGACGCGAATCCTAAAGATAGATCTATGGGCCCGACGAACCCCATCCAAAGTACGGATGCTTTAGTACTTCGATGTTGTTTTATATCATGTCCGAAGGATTTCCCGAAATGATAGGGGATATTCTTATATGCATCTTGTTAATGTCGGTTACCAGGTGTTCAATCCATATGAATGATATTTTTGTCTCTATGCATGGGACGTATATTTATGAGAACTGAAAAATGAAAATTTTGTGGTCTATTAAAATGATGGAAATGATTATTTATGTTAAACTAATGAACTTACCAACCTTTTGGTTGACACTTTAAAGCATGTTTATTCTCAGGTATGAAAGAAATCTTCCGCTGTGCATTTGCTCATTTTAGAGATATTACTTGGAGTCATTCACGACATATTTCGAAAGACGTTGCATTCGAGTCGTTGATTTCATCAAGATTATTAATAAGTCAATTATAGTTGGTTATATTATGAAATGGTATGCATGTCATCAATTTTTTATGTAAAGAAAGTTTGTCTTTTAAAAACAAATGCAATGTTTGTAAAATGTATCATATAGAGGTCATGTACCTCGCGATGTAACCAAATGTAATGTATTTGTCCAGATGGATTAGGACGGGTCATTAGACAAATCAATTTGGATTACACTAAATTACCCAAACTCTGTAATTTAATACCTGTTTCAATCTTGATATTCAAGAATTTTGTTGAAATTCGCTTATCTGGTTCAATATTCACCCAATTATTCAATGACTAAATCGTGATTCTGGTCAACTCAATCATAGTAAAAATGATTACCAACCCAATTTCAAATCAATTCAATCATTACATCACAAATCTTGAGTAAAGAATAATCGTCCACACATTCTGAAAGTAATTATCCAAGTATTAATTTCCTAAGGTAACATCAATACACATGCCCAACACTGCTACAGTTACATCAGAAAGATCGTCACTAGATTAAAGTGCTACCAGAACCCGCAATTAAATACCTAGTTCAAATTCGTTATTTATGGGTTTCGTCATAAATAACTTATCTAAGTTGATACTTACCTAAAATTCATCACTTAAAGCATGACTTTATTCATATCATCAATAGAAGAAACACTTACAAATGCAATATTAAACCAAAATTAATCATTCGAACATAGATTTCAAGTCAATGATATCCACTACCACAAGCAATAAACATCCATCTAACAATTAAGTCCGTCAAATGATATCAATCCACGCATTTGACACCACTAAAACTATCTCTGCATCGACTTTATTTTTCTTCGAACTTCATCAGAACTCAAAACTAAGGCTTATTCGATCATCAATATCCTAGAGCCAAATATTGTTCAGCTAACATTACTATGTCAGAAAAAGTCTACTCTCGGTCAACAGTTCATCAAAAATCACATTCATCGTCAAACAACACCCAATCTAACACTCGTTACACCTCTTCCAACTCTCGAAACTACTGTATGATTTACTACAATGTATTTCCGTTGGCCAAACGTAATACATCATTCTAAATCACACTTTCATTTTGAGTATTTCGGAACAAGATCTTAATAGAGTTCATCAATACAGCACAGTCTATTTTCTCAAGTCACTGGTAGTTATAAATCTCCACTATACCCCAATCAAATAGATTTTACAATCTAAGACTATCCAAATCACAAGAAGTCTTGTAAGTAAACACCTAACTCGGTTCTAGCTCGATCTTAATTCTACTAAGTCCTCTTTAGCAACCACATTTGAAAATCCGATCCAACATTTGATAAACTATACCTATTTACTTCGTCTTATTTGCAAATACTATTATTGTCCGTCCTCGACCTTGCATTCAAATCTTTAAAAAATAAGATATTCACATTAGTCACTATCGAACTATCAGATCAATGATTCTACCTTAACAGTAATATGATCACTGTTCTAATCACGTCTTCTGACCTAGTCAAGATTCATCACAATTCAACTTGAACTGAATTCCTTTTCCGATTATAGTCTTCTCCACTTCCAAGAAAGTCACTAAACGAACGTCTCCTATACTGACATCTAATGAGTCACATCAATTCACAAAAGTCAACAACTTCTCAGGACAACTCTACGAGTCCTAGATAGCTAGTCAAATCCTGCAACGGTACAGCTAGACTAGTAATAATCCTCACATAACAACAAAACATAATTTTTCTATCTTCAGTCAAGACTACATGGAAAGCTCCTTTCAAAGATACTTCTTAAAGGTCACCACCAACTCACATGAGTCTAAGGTAGGAAAAGCGAATCCTCAAGGTCTTACTACGATCACAAACATCTGAACCAAAAGTCTACATCATACATGACACGCAAACCATATACATATGACAGTAACAAACAGGGTCTGGGTCCTCTTATTAAAAGACAAGAAAACTACTACTCTATCCCAATCCTTACGGGCCACTACGTGTGTCCCGTATATCCTTGGAAAGGAATTATATTCCACCTAAGTTCAACACAACTAGTCCCGTCATACAACAATATCATAGGGTCCGTCATTTACTGGTTTAGTCACGGTCGACAAGCGTGAAATCTACACTTCACATAATTACATAATAGGTTTCGGGACCTTCACCAATCATCAAGGGGTAACTACCCTAATTAGTCTCTATGGGTCACCATACGTGTCCCAACAGTCAATGGTAAAGATAAGAATTCATATTCGGCTTGGTTAATAATCATTCATCTTAATTCTTCCAGTCTATGCCAACGGTAGTTTCATGTACAGTATAACAGGCCATATAACAAATAATTCACAACAACATGACACAATATCACAAGGTCATATCTATAAAGTCTCACAGAACATAACAGTCAGTCTAAGGGAATAAAATTCCGATAGTGGCAAGGGTAACTCTAGAGACAATCATCGTAACTAGATCCGTCAACTATCATTTACTTCTATCTTACAGGAATAACTACTCAATCGCAACTAGAATCACTAATCATCACAGATTATCATTACAACGAACACACAATTTGACAAAGGCATGAACACAATCTACAGATTCAATATAATAATAGTTACAGTAATGTAACAAGAATGTACCTTTATGAATAAGAAGACATCTTTTGTATCTATCAACACCTCGATCGCACCCGTACCCTTAACCCTCATCAACTCTGCAACTGAATCCTCATCATTGGAGCCACATCGACTAATACTCGTCAAATCCTTCATCCAAATCGTCATCAAACGCATCCACCGAAGTTCTGTCAGCACTGAGGGTCAACGGGGCACCAGCAGGGTGGAATCGATCTTCATAACTGTCTTATCACGACATCTCACACACAAAAGCTTAGTAGATAATCTGTTAGTTTCCGCCAACTAACTCGTCAATACCTACTTCACTTACTTAATCCACTCCCAAGATATGTTTGATTCGACACACGATTTGGGAGCATGTCACTTCCGTGCACAGGCTGCCAAACCTACGCTCTGATACCAACTTATAACACCCCTGATTTTTTTTTAAAATACAGCGGAAGACCTGGTTATAATATATATATCATAGAAAATCCACTTGATTATAATATAAACGTTAATATTTAAAAGTCTGGGTGTTATATTAAATATTACAACAACTTTTAATATAAAGGACACGACATCAGAGTTTCCGGCTTTGTCAAACATATCTTCCAAAATCCCATCTTCACCCTGATATCTAGCATACAACAAATCCATAACCTGTAGGGAAAATGTGGGGGATTAGCATGAAGCTAAGTGAGTGCAACTAACTACATGCAATAGTATACATGAACCGTCATACTAATCATGTCACATAGTCTAACACATAAACATCACCCAAGTGCCATCTACAGAGACTCTAGTGGCTCGGCCAAACCATTAACCACCAGTTGATCAGACTGGAGCTTACCAGAAGTTCCTCCACCACCGTGTTGTATATATATAATCCACACGCGACGGGCGCGCCATTCACACATATATACACCACGACTGTCTAGGCTACCACTAAGGAACCCAACCCTCAGGTTGATCTCTCCTGCCGAGGCTACCACACAATAGGGACGCACTGGGCTCCAGCAGACAAGCATCAACTAACATGCAGTCATCACAACATACTAACTAATCATAGTAGCAAGTATATCTAACAAGCATGGCAATCATAATATAACATGCTACTCTATACTATATACTTCAGTTAGTCCCACTCACCGATACCAACATCACTCGGTAGTCTGATGTCACCGAGTCTTCTCCTCATCTGTATCACCTGACAACAATACTCACAAGTTAGTTATAATACCATGATCATCAATATAAAAACAGGCAGCATAACGACTAAAAAATCAACACTTAGTAAAATATTTCACTGCCAAAGACACTCGGTCGACTGTCAGAGACAGTCGGCCGACTGTCTGCACTCACTCGGTCGAGTGTCAAGTCACTCGGTCGATGGTATACGAGTCGGTCGATGGTCTCTTGCAAACACACTCGGTCGTGGGTCTCACAGACTAGGTCGATGGTCGAGTCAGTCGGTCGAGTGTCTCGAGACACTCGGCCGACTGTGTTTATCTGCAGAAGCTGAAGAACAGAGTGACGGATTTCACCCAAAATCGGCCAATTCTTGCTCTAGAGCTCGATTATGACCTCAAAACTGACCAAATCGAAGACACTAAACATGAAGAAACATAAACCCACAAGATTTGAACTCAAACAACATCAAATCTAACCATTTTGACCCAAATTACACACTTTGTAAACACTAACACAAAAACTCAATTTTTTTCAAATATTAGAGCATGGAATGCTACAAATCTTACCTTAAAATAATCAGTAAATCGTAAGGAACACAAAGATACCAAGGATTTGAGCTCTAAAACAAGAATTAAGAATTAGGAGTTGGTGTAGGTGAAGAGATGAAGAACGGTGTGTGTGTTTGGTGAATTTTCTAGAAATGGTAAGAACACATCTCACTAGTCACTTAATTATGGTTAATTCCCACACTGTGCGATACACGGGTATTTATCAGTTATCTGATATCTTTCGTACTTAATTTAACTGCCCTAACGGAGTTCAAATTAAATAAACAAACATGTTCTATGACCCTTGTCACAAACTGGTCCTATCCACATCATTAAATAACAATAAATATAAAATTAAAATAAAAGCATATAATAACACCACACAACCTGAGGGCAAAATAGTAATCTAACAGCTAGGCCCTCTTCGAGGGTGTTACACATATACTTTTTATACTGTTTTGAATACGAAATCTCGTGGTCTACATTACATTACTGATTACAAATAAACTATAGCTCACCAACATTCGTGTTGACTTTTTAAAGCATGTATTTCTCAGGTGCTTAGACGTTGTTGCTTCCGCTGTTAGACTTGCTGTTATAGTCTTGGTGTTATAGACTTGCTGTTACAGACTCGCTGTGTTAGACTTCCGCTGCATTGTTTAGAGATGTCTCAATCATGGAACTTTTACTTTGCATTCACAACTTATGTTACATTTGAACAATGGTTTTGTAATGACCTTAGTGTCACGTACTTATGTCAATGCTTTCTATTCGTAGAAGCACGTTATCCTTGTAAAACATTTGACGTTGGTAAAGACGTCATCTTTTGTAAAACATTTAACGTTGGTAAAGAAGCCATCCTTTGTAAAACATTTGACGTTGGTAAAAACATTACCTTTTCATGAATGCAAAACTTGTTTTAAAACAGCATATAGTGTTGTAACTGTGTAAAGATCCTGTTGTTGATGATCCGTACACGTTGATTTTGTACGGGGCATCACAACAAGTGTTCTCACCAATATATAATGAGAGTCTCATTTGAATACATTTATATATATAAATTAATTTAGTTGGGTGAAGGTTTGTTCCATCAAACGATTTACTCCAATTTTATTTAGGATGTTGGAACCTAGTGTTATGTTTGGTTGATTTATAAATTGTGGGTTCGTTATGATTTTGATTACGGATTGAGTGTTTGATTTAGTCTAGCAACTCAAAGAAAATGAAGAAGGACCAACGATGTATTTTTTATAGAAAAAACAATTGATGTAATATTTGACAAACATGATGGACCAATAATGTAATTTTAAAATTGTTGTGACCTATAAGTTACCTGTTATAATAGGTTAAATGCATAAATGCATACAATAGGAGAAATTTAAAAGTTAAATGCATACAATAGGAGATCTGAAAGTCGGATGCATACAATAGGAATTTAGTGATAGTTCGATTCATTTTCATATACTTTTCCCATTAAAGTATACAATATATAGATATTGTTTTCGGGTTATATACGGACTAGCATCTGGTTGATGTTGTTTGACGTGTTTGTGGATCAACCATAGAGATATTCATACACTTTGAATATATGTTTCAACCTAGACATGGACAATTGTAATACCCCATCAGAATCCACTAACGGAATATTAACTCCTGGTCCCACAGTTTAGCGGTCACGCCCTCTATATGAGACGTTTTCGAAAAGTATTCGCATTAATTATCAAATCAAAGTCATTTATTTAAGAAAATGTAACTGGAAAACGTTTGACATAAATGACTAATGTATATGAACCCAAAACATCTCGAAATAAAGTAGTTTAAATGCGAATAATTGTTCTTGAAATGAAAATGATAAATATGCTGGACGCCGTCCAGTTCTAGCAGCAAACAGCATAATAACTTCAGTTAAGTGGAAGCACTACCTCTATGTACCTGAGATGAAACATGCAAAATGTCAACGAAAAACGTTGAGTGAAACTACAGGTTTAGTAAGTCATTTCGTAAGTTAGGCCACAAGATTTTCTTAGAAAACATCATAGGAAAAGTATACATTATCATGAGCACTTGATTATAAATCTTTAACCTTTGCGTGAGCCGAGCACACGTCTTTAGTTTACCCTATCATGGCGATACACCGATCAAGTGTACGAGTAACAACAGAATAGACGCCTGTTATGTTTAGGTGAGGTTTGTCAAACCTAAAGGTACCGTCCCTATAAGTCGAGCTTACAAAGTAACTAATATAATCAAGCTAAGGGATTTTTGATCTGAAATCATATGTATATTCTTTGTAAGTTACTTGTGCCTTATATGTAAAACATTTGGAAAAAGCATGCATCTCATCCCTGTAAAAATGTAGTAGGGACTGTAGACTCACCTTAGCAAAAGCACTTGTATTTTCTTAGCAAAACGTACGGTTGTCGAACAATCTCGACTGAACAACGCAACCTAAATAAGTAAATCATCTTAAGTATACACTTATAGGTCAAACCATGTCAACCCATAGTGTACGCAAGGTCCTAGTGCTCAGACTGACTCAACGAACAAGTAGAAGTCAACTAATCCAAGCAAGTCAAACAAAGTCAACCCTAAAGTCAACTCAGTCAAAGTGGTCAACTAAAGTCAAACATCTCAATAGGTCATGCAAACATGGTCAACAAGTCAAACCTAGGTCAAGTATCACTTTACAAGTCATAATTAAGCATATTGCACTTTTGCGACTTAAAGTATGCCTTAGAAATTCGTACATTGTAGAAAGATTCAGTTATAGCTCATAGCACACAAATCACAAAATTATGAATAACTCCAGATCATAACTACACTTAAAATCAATTCCAAAAATTCTGGTCAAAGCCTCATACGATATATAAAAGTCAGAAGTCAGAAGGGGTCTAGTTACGGTTTAGTAAATCAGTTTCAGCATGCGCATCAGTTTTGAAATATTTCTCATAAAATATAGAAAATAGATTTTGATGAACGGCCAATTTGTTTCATCTCAAACATTCCAAAATTTTAGTGATAAAATAATCAAAGACATCTCTTTAGCCAATTCGTACAGTTTAATCAATCTTTACAGACCTTCCAGTTTTATTCATCAAACAGACATATCATTTAGACGAGCATATATCTCATGTCAATTCACGTTTTTGCAAGTTTGAATACAAATGAAATATGTCAAGTAACATATAAAATAACATATTCCAAAAGATCAAAGTGTAAATCAATTCCTAGTTCACTCTAGCAATTTTTATGTAACTTTGAAAACCGATTCAGCTCACTTTTAAAACCAAATCTTCGTTTTGACATAACGGGAGCATTACATAACCTTTTGATGCAAATCTTAAGTCCAAATTTCATAACTTTACATAAGGAATACAGTAGTATACTTTTCATAAGCTAAAACACAAAGCATGCAACTCAGAAAATTCGGATTATGCACAAAACTTAGTCAAATCTTCGATTAAGCATATCTTAAGCATACGATAATGAAATCACGCAAAATCGGAGTCTAAAATTAATAACTTTTCGATATATTTCCATTAAAACATGTTACAAGATCAGTTCTCATGTCAATTAAATCATATCATTAAAATACAAATTCGTTTTTCATGTAAACAACGTTAATTAAACAATCAAACGATAAATAACAACACAAAACACCATTAATTGAGCACTAGACTCTAGTACACCATGCAATTGAACAAAATTCAGATTTATAAAAACTAAGGTTAGCAATTATACCTCTAATGATCAAATTGTTTATACTATCGCGTAGAGAAATATCAAAGCCACAACGTTCGTGTACGGGGTTTCTTCAAAAAATCTACTTTTGATGGTGGTATGGTGGTGGTGATGGCCGACGGCCTAGAGAGGGGGAGAGGGAGAGGGTGTCGATTAGAATGGGGAACAAATAAGGGTTCTAGTGATTTGCTTTTCCTTTTATAGTTAATAATTAGGCCTAAACACAACTCATTAATAATCCACTAGTCAAAATAAGTCCATTACGGGGATGTTGGGGAGGGTTCGATCGAATGGCCCACTAGGGGTGTTCCTGGGCTCGTTTTGCTTATTTACTTGTACGCTCGTGGTCCATTTGGAATGCCGTTAACCGTACCGGGTCTCCGGAACGTTAACTAGTCGTTGAAACAAAATCACCGGGTTTAATTCATTAAATAAATAATAAATCACATAAGTTTTTCTTAAAGTTAATAATTATTGAAAATAATTATTTCGTCATTTTTCTGAGTTCCGTAAACTGAAAGCTTTCTAGGCGATTAACTTAATCGTAACGTTTTCTAGTTATATCACTTTCCAAAATAAATTCATAAATTAATATAACCTATTAATTCAAGAATCCCTTTAATAAGCATGTATTTAATTCCATTAAACACACAAGTCTAAGTAAACACCGTTAAATACTTAACGGACAAGTAACGATAGTAAATGGAAAAAGTCGGGTTATTACATTACCCGCCTGTTATGAAAAATTTCATCCCGAAATTTTAGTGCTCATCCACCGTAGTCGTCTCCTCGGGAAACAGTTGCGGATACTTAAGTCTCATCTGATCTTCACGTTCCCACGTGAATTTTGGTCCTCTACTGGCATTCCATCTAACCTTAACGAGCGGAATTATGCTTTTCTTTAGTTGCTTAACCTCGTGACCCATAATCTTAACAGGTTCTTCAATGAAATTAAGCTTAGGATCAACTTGCACTTCGTCTAAGGGAATTACCAAACTTTCATCTGATATACATTTCTTCAAATTGGAAACATGAAAAGTATCGTGAGTCTCACTAAGTTCTTGCGGTAACTTCAGCCTATACGCTACCGGTCCAATTCTTTCGGTAATCTCAAACGGTCCAATATACCTTGGACTCAACTTCCCTCTTTTGCCAAAACGTACTACACCCTTCCAGGGTGATACTTTGAGCATAACTTTGTCTCCAACCTAAAATTCCAAATCTTTCCTTCTAATATCGGTATAACTCTTTTGAGGATCTCGCACTATTTTCATTCTTTCTCGTATATGCGCGATCTTCTCATTCGTTTCATGTATAATCTCAGGACCAGTTAACTGACTATCTCCTAACACAGTCCAACATATAGGTGATCTACGCTTTCTGCCATACAGTGCTTCAAAAGGTGTTTCCTTTATACTTGCGTGATAACTGTTGTTGTAAGAAAACTCTACTAACGGTAGATGTCTATCCCATCCAATTCCAAAGTCAATAACACACGCTCTTAACATGTTTTCTAATGTCTGAATGGTTCTCCCACTTTGACCATCAGTCTGCGGGTGGTATGCTGTACTCATATCTAAACTGGTTCCCATGGCATCTTGCAAAGCTTGCCAGAATCTAGATGTAAATCTACTATCTCTATCGAAAATAATGGATAGCGGCACTCCATGTCGAGAAACTACTTCCTTTAGGTGGATTTGTACCAACCTCTCCATGTTATCCGTTTCCTTAATCGCTAGAAAATGAGCAGAATTCGTAAGCCGATCAACGATAACCCAAATCGTATCATAACCTCCTACAGTTTTAGGCAACTTAGTGATAAAATCCATTGTAATATTTTCCCACTTCCATTGTGGAATCTCTAGCTGTGTCAACAATCCTGACGGTTTCTGATGCTCTGCCTTAACTTTAGCACAAGTTAAACACTTACCAACATAAGTAGCGATATCAGCTTTCATATTAGGCCACCAATACAGTTCCTTAAGATCTTGGTACATCTTGTCGGATCCAAGGTGAATAGAATACCTTGTCTTGTGTGCCTCTTCTAGCACTAGTTCCCTTAATCCGCCAAACTTCGGTACCTAAATTCTGTCGATAAAATATCGGGTTCCATCATCTCGAGTAATGAACTTCTTATCGATTCCTCGAAGCGATTCGGTAGCAACATTCTCTTCTTTCAACGCCTCTAACTGTGCGTCACGTACATGAGAAGTAAGGTTCCTTCGAATAGTCAAGTTCAATGCTCTAACTCGAATAGTCTTAACTCTCTCCTTCCTACTCAAAGCATCTGCCACTACATAAGCCTTACCAGGATGGTAGCTAATGTCGCAGTCGTAGTCATTCAATAGTTCAATCCAACGTCTCTATCTCATATTAAGCTGTTTCTGATCGAAAATATGCTGCAAACTCTTGTGATCCATGAAAACAGTAAACTTAGTACCATACAGATAGTGTCTCCACATCTTCATTGCAAAGACTACTGCACCAAGTTCTAAATCGTGAGTCATGTAATTCAACTCATGTATCTTCAATTGTCGTGATCCATACGCAATCACTTTCGTACGTTGCATCAACACGCAACCAAAACCCTGTCGTGAAGCGTCGCAGTAAACCACGAAATCCTCGGTTCCTTCGGGTAAAGATAAAATCGGTGCAGTCATCAACTTCTCTTTTAATAACTGAAATGCAGCTTCATGCAACTTTGTCCATTCATACTTCTTACCTTTGTGAGTCAATGCTGTTAACGGTCGGGCAATAGTATAAAATCCCTCAATGAATCTTATATAATAACCGACGAGACCTAAGAATTGTCGTATCTGCGTTGGCGACTTAGGAGTCTTCCATTTCTTAACCGTCTCTATCTTCGCAAGATCAACTTGGATACCATTGACACCTATGATATGACCCAAAAATTGCACTTCTTACAGAAATCATGTCATTGTAGAAATCATGTATCATAGCAATTAGTTTAACTAGGGTTCATGTAACTTAACAAGTCTAAGGTTACAGTCTAGACTCAATAGATGTCCTAACGTTCGACTCTCTACTGCAGCCTAGTACTAGGTAACCGATCTGCTCTGATACCAAATGTAATACCCCGTCAGAATCCACTAACGGAATATTAAATCCTGGTTCCACAGTTTAGCGGTCACGCCCTCTATATGAGACGTTTCCGAAAAATTTTCGCATTAATTATCAAATTAAAGTCATTTATTTAAGAAAATGTAACTGGAAAACGTTTGACATAAATGACTAATGTATATGAACCCAAAACATCTCGAAATAAAGTAGTTTAAATGCGAATATTGGTTCTTGAAATGAAAATGATAAATATGCTGGACGCCGTCCAGTTCTAGCAGCAAACAACATAATAACTTCAGTTAAGCGGAAGCACTACCTCTATGTTCCTGAGATGAAACATGCAAAACGTCAACGAAAAACGTTGAGTGAAACTACAGGTTTAGTAAATCATTTCGTAAGTTAGGCCACAAGATTTTCTTAGAAAACATCATAGGAAAAGTATACATTATCATGAGCACTTGATTATAAAGCTTTAACCTTTGCGTGAGCCGAGCACACATCTTTAGTTTACTCTATCATGGCGATACACCGATCAAGTGTACCAGTAACAACAGAATAGACGCCTGTTATGTTTAGGCGAGGTTTGTCAAACCTAACGGTACCGTCCCTATAAGTCGAGCTAACAAAGTAACTAATATAATCAAGCTAAGGCATTTTTGATCTGAACTCATATGTATATTCTTTGTTAGTTACTTGTGCCTAATATGTAAAACATTTGGAAAAAGCATGCATCTCATCCCTGTAAAAATGTAGTAGGGACTGTAGACTCACCTTAGCAAAAGCACTTGTAATTTCTTAGCAAAACGTACGGTTGTCGAACAATCTCGACTGAACAACGCAACCTAAATAACTAAATCATCTTAAGTATACACTTATAGGTCAAAACATGTCAACCCATAGTGTACGCAAGGTCCTAGTGCTCAGACTGACTCAACGAACAAGTAGAAGTCAACTAATCCAAGCAAGTCAACCAAAGTCAACCTTAAAGTCCACTCGGTCAAAGTTGTCAACTAAATTCAAACATCTCAGTAGGTCATGCAAACATGGTCCACAAGTCAAACCTAGGTCAAGTATCACTTTACAAGTCATAGTTAAGCATATTGCACTTTTGCACCTTAAAGTGTGCCTTAGATATTCGTACATCGTTGAAAGATTCAACTATAGCTCATAGCACACAAATCACTAAATTATGAATAACTCCAGATCATAACTACACTTAAAATTGATTACAAAAAGTCCAGCCAAAGCCTCATACGATATATAAAAGTCAGAAGTCAGAAGGGGTCTAGTTACGGTTTACTAAATCAGTTTCAGCACGCGCATCAGTTTTGAAATATTTATCAGAAAATATAGAAAATAGATTTTGACGAACGGCCAATTGGATTCATCTCAAAACATTCCACAATTTTATTGATAAAATAATCAAAGACATCTCTTTAGCCAATTCATACAGTTTAATCAATCTTTACAGACCTTCCAGTTTTATTCATCAAACAGACATATCATTTAGACGAGCATATATCTCATGTCAATTCACGTTTTCGCAAGTTTGAATACAAATGAAATATGTCAAGTAACATATAAACTAACATATTACAGAAGATTACAGTCTCAATCAATTCCTAGTTCACTCTAGAAATTTTTATGTAACTTTGAAAATCTATTCAGCTCACTTTAAAAACCAAATCTTCATTTTGACATAACGGGAGCCTTACATAACCTTTTGATGCAAATCTTAAGTCCAAATTGCATAACTTTTCATAAGGAATACAGTAGTATACTTTTCATAATCTAAAACACAAAGCATGCAACTCATAAAATTCGGATTACGCACAAAACCTAGTCAAATCTTCGATTAAGCATATCTTAAGCATACGATAACGAAATCACGCAAAATCGGAGTCTAAAATTAATAACTTTTCGATATCTTTCCATTAAAACATGTTACAAGATCAGTTATTATGTCAATTAAATCAGATCATTAAAATACAAATTCATTTTTCATGCAAACAACGTTAATTAAGCAATCAAACGATAAATAACAACACAAAACACCATTAATTGAGCACTAGACTCTAGTACACCATGAAATTGAACAAAATTCAGATTTATAAAAACTAGGGTTAGCAATTATACCTCTAATGATCAAATTGTTTATACTATCGCGTAGAGAACGATCAAAGCCACAACGTTCGTGTACGGGGGGTTTCTTCAAAAAATCGACTTTTGATGGTGGTATGGTGATGGTGATGGCCGACGGCCTAGAGAGGGGGAGAGGGAGAGGGTGTCGACTAGAATGGGGAACAAATAAGGGTTCTAGTGATTTGCTTTTCCTTTTATAGTTAATAACTAGTGTTCGAACCCTCGCTTCGCGCCGGGGGTTCGGTTTTTAATGTATTTTATTTCGTTTAGTTTGTAAATTTTTTTTTGTGGCTAACGATGATGTTGTTGAAACGCAACTCGAGTCGAACTAAGGTATAACCCGTGAAAGATTTAAATGTTATTTAAAATTAACAATATATGTGCATCTCCGCGTTTATCTATGGAGTTGTCGACTTTTAAAAATTTAACGGGGAATTAACGTTATGAAAAGTACCCCAAATATTTAGCGTTTTTTAAAAAGTGCCCGTTTTGCGTATAGCTAGTGACATTGTGTTCCTAAAATTATTTCGAGTTTAACGATGGTGGCGGAAAAATTTAACTCGTTGCGAGTGCGAAGATATGGCCCGTTGCATATTTGGGTGGAGTTTGTTTAAGATTTTTTATGAGAATGATTAATTGACACTTTACCCCCCCTGTTTGGGGGGTGGATTTGATTTCTTGGATAAAGTGTGAGTGGTTTGTGGTAGAATTTGAAAAAAAAAATAAAAAAAGTCAAAAAGGCGAAAATACCCCCGGGACTATTCATTTCCCCTATATCTTTTAGAATATAGGTATAATATAATAATTAGGCCTAAATACAACCCACTAATAATTCACTAGTCAAAATAAGTCCATTAAGGGGATGTTGGGGAGGGTTCGGCAGAATGGCCCCCTAGGGGTGTTCCTGGGCTCGTTTTGCTTATTTACTTGTACGCGTGTGGTCCGTTTCGAATGCCGTTAACTATACCGGGTCTCCAGAACGTTAACTAGACGTTGAAACAAAATCTCCGGGTTTAATTCATTAAATAAATAATAAATCAAACAAGTTTTTCTTAAAGTTAATAATTATTGAAAATAATTATTTCGTCGTTTTTCTGAGTTCCGTAAACTGAAAAGTTTTCTAGGCGATTAACTTAATCCTAACGTTTTCTAGTTATATCACTTTCCAAAATAAATTCATAAATTAATATAACCTATTAATTCAAGAATCCCTTTAATAAGCATGTATTTAATTCCATTAAACACACAAGTCTAAGTAAACACCGTTAAATATTTAACGGACAAGTAACGATAGTAAATGGAAAAAGTCGGGTTGTTACAACAATTGTTTATACCGTTCTTCCATTGCTCGCTAAAGGAATATCTAAACTATACTTTGTGATTTAATTAATTGACAATTATTAGTGATGTAATTGGATCTTGACGGAAACCTTTAATCGTGTGAATGTTTAATTGAAAGTTTAAAGTTTATAATAAAATAAATTATGTTTATTTTAATATTAATAAAAGATGTTTATTAATAAAATAAAAGTTGTTTATTTTATAGTTCTGCTGCGTTTATAAAATTTAAAACTACACACTATTTTCCTTCACATTATACATAATTAAAATTAGGTCATATACAATGGTAGATTTAGTATCTTGTTTATATGTTTAGCTCCACATGCTATATAACGCACAGCTCAACTATATAACTTCAACCACAATTTCATTTTAATTTATCATCTACAAACAAAATATAAAAACTTCAAACCAAATTATTGTTGTTTTTCATATTTATTGGCATTCTGTAGTTGATGCCCAAAAACAAATATACTGTCATGGTCAGTTGAATTGTATAATTTATTTTTGTTAAATAAAGGACATCGTATAGAGAAATATTCAAATGAATACAACTTTTAACTTGAGATTCAAGGGACCAATCAGAGTGTGACATGTGGCGCGACAATTACATGTGATTGAAAAAAATTCAAAAAAAAAATAAAAATTTCGGAAAATTTTTTTCAATCACATGTGATTGGCTTTGACATGCAGTAAATCACATGTGATTCTGCATACCAATCACATGTGATTGTAAAACCTAATTACATGTGATTCTGCATGTCAAATTCAATTACATGTGATTGAAAAAAAAATTGAAAAAAAATTAATTTTTTTTTGAATCACATGTGATTGGGTTTTACAATCACATGTGATTGGATTTGACATACTATTTTTTTTTTAAAAAAAATTTTAAAAAATGTTTTAAAAAATTTTTTAAAAACTTTTTATTTTATTTTTTTCAATAACATGTGATTGTCGCGCCACATGTCGTGCTCTGATTGATCCCTTGGATTTCAAGCAAATTATTGGATTAAAGAGATTACAACTCACATCATATATACTAAGGGTGTGTCTGGGTGACGAGCTTATGAGCGCTTATGGGAGCTTATAGGAGCTTGAGCTTGTAATTTTAATAAGCTACAAGTCATAAGCTTTTTTTCGTTGACATTATAAGTATAGCTTATGGATTTCATAAGCTCTTAAAAAATAAGCTACTTATAGTAGCTTATGAAAAAAAGTAGAGCTTATGAACTGAAAAATAAGTTTCAACTAGTTTACCAAACACTTATAAAACATAATAAGCTCCAGCTACTAGCTTTAAAAATAAGCTCCAGCTCTATCTCAAAAGCTCCAACTCCAGCTACAAGCTCCAGCTCCAGCTAGTTTCATCCAAACACACCAAATAATAAGCTCTAGCTACCAACTTTAAAAATAAGCTCCAGCTTCAGCTTTAGTCCATAAGCTTTAGCTTCAGCTATAAGCTTCAGCTCCAGCTATTTTCATCCAAACACACCCTAAATAAGTAAATATGAAATCAGATACTGTTGTCATAGAGTATTACGTGCTCCTAATTTGTACTCCATATACAAGTATGCCATTTAAGGTTACTATATTAATCAACTCCATTCAGATCGTACCTTCACGTGTACTATCTATGATGTAAGTTTCTCAATTAAATTTTTTCATGGTGATTATAAGTTACAGTAGTATACACAAATGGCAATGAACACAATATATCTTACGAATAGATGATAACTAGAAAAAAATTTGACCGCGCGTTGCTGCGGTTGTATTCAACGCGGTCGAATTTTGATATATGTTGTTTGGTACCTAATATATCTAAAAGGTTGAGTTATTTGTTGTACGTGTATGTATATGGATGAAATATAGCCCGAAATACTTAGTGTTTTTTAACGATGTCCGTTTCGCGCGTAGTTAGTCCCGTTGTATTCATTAGCTTTTTTCGAGTTTAACGGTGATTTCGGAAAAATTTAACTCGCACCGAGCGAAAAGATAGGGCCCGTTAAAAATTCAGGTGAAATTAGTTTCTTTTATTTTAATACAATTATATATTTACGCTTTCTACCACTGGAAAAGTGTAAGTTGAGGGACCGTTGTGTTAAGTGAGGCGAATTTGAGGGGCCGTTTGTAGTGTGAACGCAAATTCAAAACAACAGTTAGAAATAACTGAAACTACAATTTTCATCATGACAATTAGTATGTAGGTATAATATAATATAATAATATAATAAAGTAAACTAGATGTCTAACCTCAAAGCCCTATCATATTTTAAACCATCAATAACAAATATCAATAACATATATAATATGAGGTGAGGTGGAAGGTGTGTAGACTAATAAAGTGAGAATTTTTTTTAAAAATAGTAGATTTTGGAGTATAACTTACAAAAATAGAAATTAAACAAAGTTGTTTACACAAATTGTATAATCGAAGTTTCAAACTTTGAATTTAGTAAAACCGAAGTTTGGAACTTCGAATTTCACCCTTTTTGACCAACATGGTGTTCGAATTTGCCACCCGCGCCCTAAACCGAAGTTTCAAACTTCAGTTTTGCAGGCTTTTCAGCAAAATCGAAGTTTGAAACTTCGGTTTTGTTTCCTCCCACTTTTTTCACTTTTATCCCGAAACTCTGCTTTTGTTAGTCCGAATCGATACTTTTCTACATATATTTATACCACCATTATTTTCATTCCCAATAACAACATCACATACAACACAACTAGATTTCAAACACATCAAACTGAGATTTATATATCAACAAAATCACCAGTTGAAAACTACACAAAACACTAATTCACATTCTAAAAAAATGGCCAATTTTTGAAAATGATGGATGGGAATACCTTCTTGATATCGATGATTCCAAACTCGCTCAATATGTATTAGTTACAAGTCCCACTTACCATTTTGGTGCCGACTCAGTCGCCACCATCCCCCCGATAGTTACATTCCCCAACGTAACCATTAAAAATGAAAGAAACCTATTTCACCACCACGACCTATTTTGCGCGGTTTCGGGTCTAACAAAAAGAACCAATTATCGTACCGAATCCCTGGACCCGCTGGTATTTTCCAAGATGCGTATGAACTTCGAAATAACGAGAATAACGTTGTGGATGACATGTGTACGCAAGATTTTATAAAGGAAATAATAAACAAACCTGAAGTTGATGATTTGTTAATACTAGATCCGTGGCTTCACGCGATGAAGTTTGCATATTTGTACGGAGGTAAACAACAATATTGTATATTCATTTTGTAACATAAGAAATTTTGTATATTCATTTTTGTAACTGCATGTAGATCTGATATAGCAAGCATTCTGAGGCAGCGTAGGTTTTTACCAGCTGATATAGTTGTTAATTTTGTTAAGACTTGTGTTTACAATAGTGTCGGCGATCTGTCTATAATGCTGAAAGTTAGTTTACATCACTAACTTATGTATTTTTTTTCATAATTGTATTGCTTTCACTAAAACAGGTTAATGTAAGTTTTCATTTTTGTTTGATAGGAACGGATACGATTCAGGGAACAGTTCATAACAAGATCAGTGACGGTGTTCAAGGTGAGTATGAAGGTGTTAAAGGCATACGCGAGGGAGATGTTTTGGTGCTACAAAATTGTTCTATCTTCTGCCCTAATATTAAGGTTAGAATCTTTAACATTACACGCAAGAGTTTAATAAAGTTGTTCTTTAAATACGGTGGATCTACGTAGAGAATTGTGTTCTTTTAATGTTGTTGTTGTTGTTTAAAATAAAAATTATTTGTTATTGTTGTTTAAAATAAAATATTGTTATTGTTTTTTAAAAATGATAACAAAAGTAAATCACAAATGCAAGAGAGATTTAAACAAGTCAAAAGCTAAATATTACAACGAATAAAAAAATGCAACTAATCAATGACCACGACGTCCCCCACGTATATATTGTAAGTGATGACCGGTTCCACACCCTGTTGGTCGTGTTGGCCTTTGACTCCTCCACGGTACTTGTTCTTGGTCCTCATCACCACCTCCAGCTAAATCCTCGATATGCTCATCCTCAATTTGGTAATCAAATATACTCACGTCAAGAGGGCTACGAGAGGATGATCCATGAAATGATTGTTGAGGGGTATGAGAGGATTATCCATAATATGTTTATTGAGGGGATTGGTATGTGTTCACCGGGGTAGTGTATATGTTCAGAGGGGTATTGTATGTGTTCATCGGGTTATTGTATGTGTAGATGGGTATTGTATATGTTTTGAGGGGTACTGTATGTGTCAGGAGGGTTATGATATGTTTGTTGAGGATCATGATATTGCGTCTGATCACCGTAATCATTAGCTGGGAACTCGAAGTTTTGGGACGGATAGAACTCAAATGGAACTCCTGGCTGATTATGACGCGTGTATGCAAATAACTGTTGTGGGATGTCATAAAATGGTTGCAGGTTAGGTTGACTGTTTGGTTGCATTTGAGCAAACGCCATATCTTGTATCCTTGAAAGCCCTTCCTCCTCCATATAGTTAAAAGTAAACCGACATTATAACTAAAGTATTTTGATCGTATGCTTATTTTTTTAAATAATAAAAATATTACACTATTGTTACTTACATATATATTAGTAGTCCCCGCCCAATTTGGATATGTGTTACCGGAGTCATCGTTTCCAGGATCTGTGTGCACAATTGTACGTGCGTTGTACCAATCAAAGTAATCCTTACTCACGCCCATCCCCGACGTACCAAGAAATATCATGTTCGCTCGCTCATTCCAACGTACGATGTACTGGAGATGCGGGGTAATAGACCTCATATCATCGCTTTGTTTCATGCAAAGGCTTGTTTTTTGTATATAATGATGCGTCTCCGAGGGCAACAAGTCTTAATCACTTGGAATATTCTGAGTCCATCCAAACTATCTGCAGACCCTATCTGGTAGATGTGTCTCAATAGTAGCCCAAAATATAATCGGGCCACGGTACGACTACAAGGCCCTGTCAGTGTCACATCATCATATGGAAGCCATATAAACTGCATCAACATATTATAATAACAAATAAATGTCTTGATTTTAACATAACGTCATATTTTAATACCAAATATATGTTACATGTCTAGGTTGTAACGCCGCAACTGTTGCACGAAATGTAGGCAATACATGTGTTGGCGTAGTTTTGTTTGTCCGTCTACCATTCCATCTACATATGAATTAATGTATATAAATGAATATAGTTACTAATAACTAAAGGTATAGAGTAACAATAATATACCTTGAACTATAGGGTCCACGAATGGCTGAAATATCCTGCGGTGCCAGGTTCTCTGGAATAATGCATATATCATTTTTGAGAGTTGGCGTGAAGACTGGAATTCTTTCATAAACCCACTGTTGTAGTAAAAGTAATGCCCTTGCATTGATCATTTGTGGCGGCTTTACACAAATTTCTATAATGATTTGCCAGAACCGCACTTCCCCAACTGATACGTCTCCATGAAATTAAGTCAATGATGTTATACAGAAAGCTCAACGTGACATCGTAGGAATTAGAGTCAGAAAATAGAACGCTTCCCATTAGAGCTAACATGTATACTCTAGCCTGTTGTTGGTAAGACTCGTCAGTGCCTCCAACTTCTCTACCCAACTCTGCTTTAAATACAGAAAGTAATATCCTCCCTTTAATTACACCCTTGGTACTAATATGTTCAATAGTGATCCCTAAGTAGGTAATGACTAATGGTAACCAGTCCGCATCACTCATTTCATACCAAATACCGGATACAACTTCTCCGTCTATTGGTAAACCCCATAAAATCTGGACGTCTTGCAACGTTATAGTTGCTTCTCCTACACATATTAATACGGATTATATATATATATATATATATATATATATATATATATATATATATACACACACACACACACACACACACACACTATATGAATACGGAATATCTAATAATATATACATGGATTATAATATATATATATATATATATATATATATATATATATATATATATATATATATATATATATATACACACACAACAATAACAACAACAACAACAACAAAGTCCAATACCACATGAGTGGTGTATGGGGGAGGTAAGATGTAGACAATCCTTTCCTTATCCGAGAATAAAGATAAGTCATATCTCCACCTAGATTGAAACACTCTCAAGAGTAGAGAAAGTCATCCCTCTCTTTATTCGACGGATAAAGAGATTGCTTCCGAGAGGACCTCCGGCCTTAAGTAGGAAAAAGTTTTTAAAAAAAAATAAAAATACTAAAATAAAAGTAATAATAGACGCCATGAAAATGGTAGAATCAAATTTCCATGGGTTTTAAATCCTGCCTGGAATTTAATTTAGGCTCTAAGAGTTAGTCAAGTCGCCAATAAATCGACGATTATTGTCGACTCAATAGAGCCATCATATATATATATATATATATATATATATATATATATATATATATATATATATATTGAAATAAATAATTATTAATATATAAGGCAAGAGTTTTTTTTACTAATCCGTAAGTGTAACGTATGCGTCTTCGGGCGCCATCTTTCAACCATAGCAGTAAGCCAGTAATAAGTGACCAGTCTAGTCTTTGTTTACCCAATTTACAAACTAAACCTAATTCGATATTATTAAGGTACACATGGATCACCGCATGTATTGTTTCGTTTTCAAGACCCGTAATATGTTGCCAAAAACTGAGATCACATCTTCTTGGTTTTATTAACATATCCTCTTCAATCTTCTTAGTATATATTGAAAATGTTCTATGACTCTTTTCAAAAACAATAGAGAACTATCAATCGGGACCGATCTAGCATGCACTTGATTCATTTGAGACATTTTTTTAATTTGGTTTTCTTTTTTTGCTAAACTACTTTGATTTTTGTTGAATGTGTGAGAAATCGAAGTTCCAGACTTCGGATTATATAAACAAAGAAACTGAATTTTGAAACTTCGGTTTCAATGTAGCAGTCATTTATTCGCCAGTTTTTATTTACACGGATCAATGGGTTAAATGTGCATTAAAATTACAATTGAAGCATTTGAATGAAATTGAAGTTACAAAGTTTGGTTTTGCCACGTATCATATTCGTTTGACTGTAACTGCCATGTTGGTCAAAAAGGGTGAAATCCGAAGCTCCAAACTTCGTTTTACTAAATCCGAAGTTTGAAACTTTGATTTTAGTATTTGTGTAAATAATTTTGTTTAATTTCTATTTCTGTAAGTTATACTTCAAAATGTACTATTTAAAAAAAATCAATAGAGTAAGCATGCACAATAAGTATACATATTAGGAACCATTACCTTTTGTTTTCATAAGTATACTAAAATACTAAATACTAAATACTAATACTAAAATGCTAAATACTAATGATAAGTACATATTGACACCTGTAGGAAGTTTATAGTAACATTGAGAAATAATTTTAGACACTTGATTGGTTGTTGAACAACGGACTGACCAAACTAAATGCTTATAACACTCATTATGGTTCATTACCCACCATTGCCAAGCCTACATGACATTCATTATAGCTATAATGCCATAAGCACCAATCCATTATAGGTTTTCATTATTGGTATTCACCATAGATTTAACGATACTTCTTCATCATATGTACACACTTGGTAGGATCCGCTAGTAACTTTTATTAACCAAATACCTCATTCATCATATGTACACATATTATTGCATATTGTACAATCTTTTAATGCTTGTTGTAGAAGACTTTGTGTTTATTAATAATTGTTATTTAAAAAAATAGTTTTTTTTGTGTTAGTTAATACAAATAAGAAAAGAAATTAATTAATAACGTGGCAGTTAAGAGGAAGATATTTTAGCCATAATAGACAGTGTTTAGTTATAAGATTTTATGGGTTAGTTATAGGATTTGGGTGCTGATGTGACGCTAATGTGGTATGTTAAGAGGATGAATAGTGTAGTTACGATAGGGAGTGGCCTCAGGTGAACATTTTATCAACCTAAAGTTGCATCCACGTGTGCTCACTCACACACGCGAACACATACACACACTTTCCTAGAATTTTTTTTAAGATAAAATTATTTCTATGGTATATTACAAAAATAGTTATTCAAACTCGATTTTTATAAACATAGGTAAACCGATCAATGAATTGCCGGTTTCCCAGATTTGGAGCCATACCAGTGTTTCATTTTTCGATTTGGGTACACGTGGGCCACATAAACACTTTTTAAGATTCTGTATGTCACCTGTGCCTTAAAAGGTCAAAACAGCATTTTGAAAGCCGGTTTGTGTGTTTTGTTTCTTCATATTATGTTATGTTTTTATTATGTAATATTTATTATGTAACCATAAAATTATTTATTAGTTTATTAATAATTATTAATTTATTAATAATTATTAGTTTATTAATAATGAGTTTTCGTTTTTATTATGTAATAAAATTTTTAGTTTATTAATTTTACTGTAAAAAGAGTTTTCAATTATTATATTATTACAATCATTATAATAAAAATACAATCATTATAATAAAAGATAATAACGAGTTCTCATTAAAAAAATCAAAATATTACAATAATTAAATTAATAATACACTCAATCAACATCTACGTCTATGCTCATATTTGTGTCCACCGGTACCACATGGTGGTGAAATTGAAACCCGGTCACTCCTCCGGAGTTGTTGTGGTTGTGGGTCAGGCTCATCGGATCCTTGATCCTCCGCATCATGTACATTTTGATCAATATGTGATGGAGCTCCCATATCCGGCATTGTAAAGGGAGAGTTTCACCGAACATATGATTGAGTTCGTTGAGATTCAAAATCAAACGTCGAGTTCCTTGGAATTTGATGTCCATATGATGACTTCCCATATCTCCCATTTGATAAGGAGAGTTCCTTGGTGTTTATTGAGGGGTATTACCATAACCATAACCGTATATAGACACGTTCTGGTTCGGGGTGGCACTGGAGGATTTACCCAGATTTGTATTCTAAGAGAAACCATAATCCTGCCATTGGTAATTTTGTGTACCATAGAACTGGAAACCCAGATCTTGCTGAGTTTGATGCGTGAAGCCCATCAACTAACGTGGAAAGTCAACAAAAGCCTGCAGGTTTGGTTGACTGTTTGGTTACATTTGAGCTGTAGCCATCGCGCTTATCCTTGTTAAACTCTCCTCCTGCATAATAGGTAATTGTAAACAAATATTAAAACCAATTCATTTCACATAGATGCTATAAAAATAAGTATGTTACTTACAAAAAGATTCTCTTCTATTCCCCAATCACAATATTGGTTGGCGGGTTGTGGTCTTTTAATATCACGTATTACCAGTATTGTGCGCGCGTAGTACCACGGAAAGTAACGTTGAGTCGTGCCCGTGCCCACCCCCGACGTACTAATATAGAACTTCTAAGCTCGTTCATAGCATTGACTTATGTATAGATCTTGCGGGTTCATTTGCCTTATATCCACGTTTGCTCTTGACCGTAGGGTTGTGCAGTGTATGGTATGATGCTGTTGCGATGTGAACAACAAATCCGACGACGAAATATCCTGAATCCATCCGAACTGTCTGCATACCCTATCTGGGATATGTAACTCAATCGTAGCCTAAAATAGAATCGCGCCATGGTATGTCCACATGTTAATACCAGCTCTACACTCAACGGATAGTCAGTACAAAATCGGTCCATACGAAAGCTACACAAACTTCAACAGCATAATAAAATATCAATTTATTTTAATATCTACATAGAATTTATAAACTTTATATGTAGATTTATATATCCTCATATATACCTCATTAGAGCGTAACCCCGACAATGCTGTGCGACACATACTCAATTCATGTGTGGGTGTATCTACGAAGATCTTTGGTCTATACTACCTACATTAATGAAAGTAACTTATATAGCTACAAATAACCAAAAGATCTAGAAGTAACTAGAAGTATATAAATTACAAATAATATACCTCACACCTTACGGTCCATCCGACGGAGCATTGGATGTAAAGTCTATATTGTTCAGAAGAGTTGGCGCAAGACTAGGAATTCTTTCATACAACCATTGTTGTACTAAAAGCATCACCACCATTTATGCCTGATTGGTCTGTATTTTCAATTGTACGAGACAAATTTCAATATACATATGCGAGCACCGCACTACCCCAACTCAAACGTTCAAAGTTGATGAGGTTAAACACATAGTTTAACGAAGCACTGGTTGAATTACCGTCAGGGAATAGCAAGGCAGACATGGCAACTAACATATAAACTCTAGCCCGTTGTTGCTTTGATATTATAGTGTCACCAACGGGCTTAT